>NC_056743.1:125366263-125428763 GCF_019279795.1 Protopterus annectens
ATTTTCTTGATCAGAAAAATCTGGGGCCTTTAGATGAGTAATATGCTTGATTTGTACATACCAATTAGGGCATTGCATTCAATGATGGGACAGATTAGGGAAGAATACAGGGGTAGGATGACTTCTTTGACTCTTGATAATATTCCCTTGTAATTTACTTGGTCAGGTAGAAGGATTTCCTTACTGTGGAAACAAGACTGAATGAGAGAATTGTCCACATAAGCACCCAGGTGTCTTACAACTTTCACTGTCTGAAGAGAAGTACTATTTATAACATATGAAATTGAAGACAATTTTTGCTGAATGCTACTGTGCTGCACATTTTTGCATTTACCTTTAGACTATTTTTAGTACACCAGATGGGTATCTAATCCAGTCCTTGCTGTAGGTGTTTACTTTCAGTGAAAAGGGAGGTAAGAGTGCCTGGCCTGCAGTCATCAACAAACTTGGTCAATCACACTTCAGGGATATTGGCTTGTATGTTTACAAAATAAATGCCAAACACCAAGAAGGCCTAACACTGATCCTTGTGGTACTCCACAAGTTACAATTCTATGATCAGAGAGGTTTTCAGCAACCTTCATTACTTGGGATCTGTTGGATAGCCAGTTCGCAATCTAGCAGAAAATGTAGTGCATTCCATTGTTTGTCTAACTTTTTAGTAATACAGTAATGGGGGATAGCGTCAAAAGCTGTAGCCAGGTCAAGATGACCAGCATGCACGGAGTGACCACTGTTCACAGCCTCCTCTGTAACGTTTTCAAAGAAACTTACTAGGTTCAGGAGGTAGGACCTGCCCTGTACAAAACCAGACTGTATGGGGTTGAGTTCAGTTAAGTTGCTGATGTCTGCATAAATAATTTCTGCTGTAATATATTCCAAGGCTTTACATATAAGGCTGCTGAGGCTGATTGGCCTATAATTACCTGGGTCTGTAGAGGGATCCCCCACACCTTGTGTAGGGGAGTCACAGCGGTTATCCTTCACGCACCTGGCAGAAACCCTGTAGACAGGCTGAGGTTGAACAACTCAAGTAGAGGGGCAGATAGTGCATACTTAGCACTGATGAGTATGCAAACTGGTATGTTGTCTGGTCCCATAGAAGTGTTATTATTTTTAGCCTTTGACAGGGAGTCTAATACTTGTTCCAAGGTGATTTTAGGGGAAACCAATGTTCTTATTAGTGGAGTCAACAATGAGGGTAGGAGGGGTAAAGTTAACACTGTATTTGTCTGCTAATATATTTGCTACAGCCTTGCGATGAGAGTATGGGATGATATAATAGATGAGTTCAGTGCATTGCTGAACATTATTCTTCAATTTTCTGATATAGCTGAAGAATGAAATGTAGTTTTCTTTGGTGTCTATAGCAACTTTAACTTTGTATTCTGCCTTACTTTTTTCTAACAGCCCCACTGTCTTTGAATCCCTGCTGTTGCCCATTTTGATACCATATGTTATGCATGCCACAGTAACCACTAAGCATGTAGCCAGTATACCCCTCCATGCAGCACATGTACATCTGTAACACCACAATGCAGTGCTATGGACATGTCTTAGCACTGTCGTGTAGCACTGCAGACATGTATTAATGTTGCACACATGCACCACATTGTGCAACATATGATTCACAAATGTGTGTCCCTGCACATGAGGCTCTTTAATTTGACCTTAATTAGTGGCTATAACAGCATGGTGTGCCAAGAATGATGAGCAGGATTTTCTTGTTCTTTCTGGACAGGAATTTTGTGGACCACCTGCTGGACAGCTATGATGACTCATTGATGAAAGGTGGATGCCTGGCATAAGCTTGTTGAAATGGTGTCATCCCACTGGCTTCACCCATTTTGGAGAACACTGCAAGCTTTGGTACAGTGTCCTGAATTAGAGCAATCACAACCTGCATCATCAGTGGGAGGCGGAGGATTTTCAGGAGAGGGAGCCTAAAATGTACTTCAAGAATTTTTTATTACCACTGTCTTTTACTATTTTAACTGTTGTACATGCATATTTAAGACTGTTTATTTTGTTTTCCAATACTAATGGACTGGCAGCCAAATACTGAAAGGCGTATGTTACAGAAGATAGAATTACATCTCCAGGCATCAGGCTGTACATGAAATTTGTGACCATCTTTGTAGAATATGTGTGTGATATCCCATTGTCATCCTTCTGCAGATCTGAGTGTAGAAGAGAAAGTGATGAATCTGCAGTCATCATGGATAGTAATGCTGAGTCACCAATGGCCACAATGTCTTTCTCTCAGCAGGGTGACTGCTGGAGATTACATAAAAGGGTCACTGGTGTCCTCTGTATCTGTTTCTTAGAATGGTGTAAAGTCTCATTTTCTGAAAAGTTGATTGGAGGGAGCCACCCATGGTTTCCTGGAATTACTGCAGAGGCTGGTAGCTGCTGAGGTATTCTGGCAACTGGATGCCCACCTTAGCAATGTGAAGTGCCTTCTGGCATGGCTAGTGGCATGAGTGACAGGTAGACCTCACTCACTGAGCCACCAGGGTAACAACCGAGTCATAGTATTGGCCACCCAGGTGAGTGAGGCCTGTCTTTGTTGCCCTTTGTGATAGCCTGGCATCCAAATTTGCCAAGACTCCATTCTATCCCCATCCTTGTGTTTTCCTTCTATTATGTGTCATTCCCCATTCCCTTTTCATTGTTATAACCCCCCCACATCATTACTCGTCCTCCCTCAGTATGCATCTATATATTTTCTTAACCACCTTTTCTGTGTATACTGTCCCTTTCTAAGACAGAGTTCTTATTTATTTATTTATTTATTGTTACTTATTTATTTTACATTTGTTAACTGGGATAGCCCAACTGGATACATGTCCATTTTCAGCGGAAGCCCGGGGAGAAAAGCTCCACATTGCAAATAATTGACACTTAAGGATGTGGTTACATAGAAATCTAAACATTTAACAAATCACTAACAATTTATAGTCAAGGTTCCATCTAAATGAAGCAAACATTGTGGGTGTATGGTATTCATATACAGAGATAACATTATACATCTTTGAAGTGTGTAAAAAAGAAAGAAACGTATTTCCAGGATGAATGTAAGGATGATGGTTAAGATAGAAGGTGGTTAGCTAAGAAGGAAAGTTATTGTGAATACTATGCAGAGGAGAAGAGCACAGGCTCAGAATGGGTAGTATAACAAGTTATCTTCCTGATAATAGAATTCTAATGGTTGTAGAGAAGTGAATGTTGTCTGGGTGGGGAATGGTTATTAATGGGTATTTCACCTCTGTGAGCTATGTTTATCTTACCTTTGTCTTATTATTTTTTGGGTTAGTCTGGGTGTAGACATGGACATAGCTATGTTTTTCTTACCTTTTTCTTGTTGTTTTTTTGGGGGGGTTAGTCTGGGTTTAGACATGGACATAGCCAATCCCTGTTTAGATACATCTTTAGGGATATTTTGAATTGGGGCAAGGAGGATATAGTGGTTAGTTCAGCAGGAAGTAGGTTCCATTTTTTTTCCAGCAGAGTTGGAGAATAATGATTCTCCAGCTGAGCTGTTGACTTTGGTTGATTGTACAGGCATTCTGTTGGATGAGCGGAGGGATTCTACGTTGCTGTAGGGGGTAATAATATTATTCAGAATGGGAGTACTGGTGGGTAGGTAGAGGGTTTTATGAATAACTATGAGTTGGGTATAATGGAGCTGACTGGGTAGTTCTAGCCAGCCTAGTTTGTGAAGATTTTGACAGTGGTGGGTTATAGAGGCTGAGCCTGTGGCAAATCTAGCTATATTGTAATAGCAGCTAGTGATTTTGTTAAGGCTTGATTTACTGAGATTTGTAAGGATGGGTGAGGTATACAGAAGGGTTGACAGCAGATGTGTCCGAGCTATGGCAATTCTGGCAGATGGGGTTAAGAACTGTTAAATCCTATACAAGGAGCCTATTTTTTATTAACTGTTTTTATGGTTTTGTCTATATGGGCATCATACTTCAGATTATTATCAAAGATTATTCCAAGATGTTTAGTGCAAGGTTTAGGGGAGATTATGGTACCATTGTTAGATGAGATTGTAATTATTGGTAATGTTAACTTACGGGTAGGGGAGAAAAGAAGAAGTTTGGTTTTGTTTGGGTTACACAGGAGACGACGATTATTCAGCCAGTTCTATACTTTGTTGAAGGTGATTTGGGATAGGGATTGTAATTCTGTGGGAGTGGAGGCAGAGCAGTTAAGTGTGGAGTCATCTGCATACTGTATACAAGTTGCATCTGGGATAACTTAGGGTAGGTCATTAATAAAAATGCAGAAAAGGAGGGGACCCAATATAGAACCCTGGGGTACTCCAACGTTGACAGGTAGAAGGGGGGAGAGATTGTCTTTCCGTAGAACAGCTTGTTGTCTGCCATGGAGGTAAGAGTGGAACCAGTTGATTACTGGGTTGTCTAAGGAAAGTGATTTTAGAGAGTCTAGGAGTAGGTGGTGATTCACCATGTTGAATGCTTTTGATAGATCGAGAAAGAGGGCTGAGGACAGCTTATACTGATTACAGTTGTGATTTACTGTGTGAGAAAAGGCGAGAAGGGCAGTAGTTGTACTATGTGCGGGTCTAAATCCATGCTAGGTTGGTGCTAGGAGAGTATTCTGAGTAAGGTGTGTTAGAATTTGCTTGTGTGTGCATTTTTCCATTATTTTGGCTAAGGAAGATAGTATGGCTATAGGTCTGTAGTTAGAGAGTTCTGTGGAGTTTTCCCCTTTATGAAGTGGAATAATGAGAGAGATTTTCCAGATGGAGGGGATGTAGGATTCGTGGATAGTATGATTGATTAGGATGGAGCTAGGGTATGCTATTTCATTAGAGGCCTTTTGCAGAAACTCTGCAGGAAGTAGGTCTGCTGCCAGGGCGGTAGGTTTTAGTTTCTTAAGCAGGGATTTAATATAGTCAGTGGGGATAGGATCAAATTTGAAGGGAGGGATATTTGCCTGAGTGGGTGTGGTTGTAGTAGAGGAGATGGGGATAGATTATTAGCTAGGGACTGGACTGTTTCTGTGAAGAAAGTAGTAAAGGGCTTTGCAACACACTTAGGAGGTAGCTGTAGGGTAGCTGTGGGGATGGGGGTTGCGGATTTGCCTGAGTGGAGCAGTTTATTCAGACATGACCAGAATTTTTGGGGTTGATTTTGGTGTTTTTGTTGTAAATTGAAATAGTAGTTATGTTTGTCTAACACAATAGACCTTTTTGTCTCATATCTCATTTTTTTTGTATCTAATGTGAGCTTGTGGGGATTTGGTGGCTCTCCAGGGAGGTCCATGCTGTGTTTCTAGCAATACGTTTTTGTCTAGTACTATTGGTTAGCCATGGAGCAGTTTTGTTTTTGGTTCTGATTGTTCGTGTGGGAGCATGCCTGTCTAAGATTGCAAGGAATCCAGCATTGAAGTCTGAGGCTGCTTTGTTAAGGGGAAGTACTTTAAGATTGGCCCATTTGCATGAGTTAAGTTCGGTTTGGAAACAAGTTAGGTTAAAGTTCTTTGCATACCTAAGGGTTTTAAAGGTAGTTTGTTGAGACATGTCATCCTTTTTTCTGATTATATAGGTTAGGATGCGGTCGCTCATGTCCTCAGGTAGGGTACCTGATTTGTATAACTGAGGGTTGTTATTTATTAAGATCCAATCTAGGACAGTTTCCTTATTGTTGGGTTTATTGATTCTAGTGGGGGAAGTAATAATCTGGGAGAAACAATGTAAGTTGATATGGATGGTGGGGAAGTTTGATGAACATGTTAGCCAGTCGATATTGAAGTCCCCGAGAATGATTTCTGATTTCTGAATTGTCTGTCTGCCCCTGCTACCTGCCCTTCTCTGTCTATTTCATCTGCAGCTGTCCCCGACTGCCTTCCTCATCTACTCTTCTCTTGTAAATCTTACAAAAAGGCTATTTCCCTACAAAAAGTACTTCCTCCCCACACCACTTTTCATACCGTCTGGTTACCCTTATGTGTTTAGATCTGCTTGCTTTCTCCCCTTTCCTAGTTCCAATCTATCTCATTTCCTTCCCATTTACATGATGAACTGGGTTGGCACTTTGTTGTGCACACTCACACTGGCCTCTTTCATAGCAGCTATACAACTCTTTTAGGCCTGAATGAGAATGAGATGCAGTTATGTGGTGCTACATTGTGCACATGAACATGCACTGACTTGACCAACCTGCCTTGGATGTGTTATCCCTTATGTTGCTTATGTAGCTGCAATTGCACCACTTCTGTCACAAAGCAGCCAGGCACTGTTTATCCTGTTATTGTTACACCTCTCTCTAATTATACAGCCCTTTGCTCAGACTGCTGGTGTTGTTCAATGCCTAATAATTGTCAGATTAGCTCTGCAGTTTTTTGCACAGTAACCTCCTTGAAAATTAATACTGTGCACCTACGCAATGGCCATCTATGAATCCCAGGCTATAGTTAAGTATTATGTTTGCTACATAGATATCAGTACTATTACTGTGCTCTGTTTAACACGTACATAATATACCTTGCTGGATTAATAAATTCATTATATCACAGGTCCTTCATGGATAAGCAAATTTCAACTTAAACTACCATAGGTTCATAGGTTCATAGACTGGTACTGGGCTATCTGCCCAAAGGCATATATTAGCCCAGCCACGTTGTGCAGTATTCACCGCCCCTTTATTAGCTCCCTAGACCCTTGTACTAGCAGCTAATACCCATGGCCCCTATCTAGTAGTGCTGTTGGTGTGATCCCCGGTGTGAACTTTCTATTACCCATCCACTCATCAAGGTTTCTCTTGAACAGTGATAGTGAGGGGCTCTGTCTTATGTAGATTGGGACCCTGTTCCATAGTAAGGGAAGTCTCTGCGAAGGGAATCTATCCCTCCAGCATGTTCTATTCATTGTTGTGTTGAGGTTTATATCCCTAGAGCGTGTAGCTCGAGTAGATTTGGTTTTGCTAAGATGGAGCATGTTCAACAATTCTGGGTTGGACATGGCTCTGTACGTTAGACAGAGATCGCCTCTGAGAAAGCGGTATGCAATAGAGAACAGTCTTAGCTTTTTCAGTTGTGCTGCATAAGGCAACTGTTTGAGGCCAGTAATCCTCTTGGTTTGGTACCATGAATACAATCTGCAGATAATGAGAGAGGTGTGCTGCCGTGGGATTCTTGAATTCTGCAGGCCTGTTCTATGCTTTGTGCCAGCAGTCACTGCTAAATAAGAATGATTTTTCCAATACTTCCTCCATAAAGGTTAAGTAAGCATCATCCAGTCATTTTCACTCTCTCTCAGGTTGCTTCTTCAGTCCCAGTCCCATTACTTAAACTCACATCACTGTTGCTGCTGCCAGATCTCATCCCTCTGTACTATTCAGCAGACTCTGCAATTTGTATTCCAAGTTCTCCATACCGGGTCTATATTATATGAGTGAAAGTTCATATGAACGAACGCTGTAATGAGCGAAAATGCAAGACATCGAATGTTATATTGTGGGGGGCTGCACCCCCCCCCCCCGCTAAATATATATTCCACCTCCGAGATTGCACTACAGTGAGGAAAGGGCAAATATTCATATCTTCACTGTACTGCAACTCCAGAAAAAGCATTTTGATGCCCGGCATTTTCGCTCATTAGAGCGTTCGTTCATATGAACTTTCGCTCATATAATATAGACCCCTCCATACCACAGTCTGCAGCTCTCTTAGGTTTTTCTGTAAGCAGGGATTGTTTTACAATTGTTTGCATTCATCGTAAAGTAGCATACATTAGAAGAGTCCTGCAGTTTTAAGCATACCTCTCAGCTTCTTAGAGCAAGAAATCTAGACAAAACCTAAAATAATGGGGGGGACAAAGGTTCAAAAATAGGAACAGATTTTAAATAATGGTCTTATAAACGTAGAATGTTTCTAGGATAACAGGATTTGTGTTAGAATGGACTTTCAGAAGAATAGGAAGTTTGAAGATGTTATGAGGAACAGACCAAGAATGTTAGGCAAAAATCTTGACATTCTGAAAAAATCAGGACAGTTAAGAGTTGTGGTTTTAAGTCATGTTGCAGTCTCTCTGCACTATATCTGTTTTTGAATATTTGTACCTCAGATAGATATAGCTATATAGAGATAAGTGCGTGTTTCTTCCTTAGCATTGTTTCTCTCAGTTGCAGATGTCCCACCCCTGTATTTCACTCATTCACTGGCATGTGCCTCCAAGCCCAACCTGCTACAAAGATACCCATTCCTAATCCCAAAACTCAGTACTGACAGGTGACACTCCAGCTTGACCCATCAGTGAGAATGCCTCACTCTTTAGTGATGAAAGCCTCAAGGCTACTGAAACATAAGTCACGAAGCACAAGTGTGACTGTCATTGGCATGTGATCACTCATGATGCAGTGATCATACCATACTCATCTCACTGTATGAACATAAAATGATGCCAGCAAATCACACAACAATCCCATACACGTCATACCTAATCTGTTCATATACTACAATGAATTATTAGGACTGTTAGTTACATACCTGACCTCTTTCTGATGATAACCACTACAGCATCTGTTTCCAACTTCTATCATAAAAGAGTGAAGTTCCAGCATTCAGCTGTCTGGTCCTCCATCCTTCCAGCTGACCCTCCATTGCCTGGGACACATGCAAAATCCTGGTCACCAGCAGTGTACTTGGCTTTCTTTACCCTTTTCCAGAGGGAGAGCGGGATGACTGTTACGCTGAATTAGCCACCAAACTCATGTCGCTGATAGTATATCTGTATATCTTCCTCTATGCCACTTATCGGGGGGGGGGGGTATTAATGAGAGTAGGTCATCATTTTCCCTACATACAGAATCATTTAGCATCACTTCAGGTAATTTGCAGTACAGTTTAATACTACATGAAGTTCTCACCTTCTTACCCAGTGTAAACTATTATGTTTGAAGGCAGTACAACTCGTGTATTAATCTTTTGTGTTCCACAACAGAAAAATCCTTTCTGAAGCCTAGAAAATTCACATTCAGAGCCCCAGTTGGTTAACTACCCAGTAAAATATCTCTATAAAGTGTATCTGACATGCTGCTCCTACTATGATATCTTACTGGTCTATATTAGAAACCCAAAAAGGCTAAATCCCAAATATATGTACATCGACACATAAAGGTCGATGTACATACAAAGCAAAACATGTAAACGTTGAAAATCAAAACGCTGAATGTGTTTCATAATCAAAACGTGTCAAACAGGTAAGCAAAATAAAAAAATAAACACCCCTTACTTAAATATACCAACTCCGAGAATGCACTACAGTGGGGATAAAGACATATTTCCTTATCCCCACCATCACGCTGCTGGCTAAAAGACAGGTTCAGCATTTTGAGTTTCGCTCTGTATGTACATTGACTTTTATGTGTCGATGTACATACATTCGACATTTAGCTTTTTCGTGTTTCTAATATGAAAACCATATCTTACTGCCCTGGGTCCTCTTCTCCACTGGTCTCCAGATACAGAATAAATCTTTCTTTTCAAAGAGATTTGATCATCTTACCTGTCATAGAGGTCAGACTAACCTGTTTGTACTATCCATCTGTCTTCTAAAGATGTTGTTTACTGAAAACAACATTCTTGTAACTTGTTTGGAGATTCCTTATTGTCTCATTTTATACATTTTGAGTACTGTTTGCATTTTGCTAGATATGTGTTCTGTTTTGATATTTGCAGTTGTATTTCTGTATTTATCTTGCACAGTTGCTTTGCTACTTTAAGGAGGAAGCTTTTTGACATTAGTTTAATGACTGGGCCTATCTTACTTTCTTAACAGAGAAGCAGATGATTTAACCCTGGCAGTAAGTGTTGCCCATGTACCCACATTATTTCCTGAGTACTTCCTCACTGCACTGCTGAGAAAACAGTAAATGAATCATTTGTATCTTTTTGTTTATTTCCATTGCTGCAATTTTAATTTTGTCTGCCATTATCCTGTGACATCACTCCTCCATCCATTCTCTCATTTCAAAGAATCTAGGAATGCAAGATGAAGAAAATAAAATCTGGGGATTATGCTTTTAGCCAGGAGGGGGATAGGAATTTTTTGGGCATTTCTAAAGTCCTGCCCTTTTGACCAGCAGACACAGTGTAATTCCTGCCACATGAAGCACAACCGTCAGTGTGTGTGCAGCCACACGCCCATTACACCTGGTCAGAATGGGATTCAGTCATTGGCAGGCTAGTGTCCTTACATCTCCCCATCCATACACAGTGTATACATATGAGGCCTCCCTCCAGATGTTGCTCATACAGTACAAAATGACTCTCCAAGTGTTGCTCATGTAGTACAAAATGCAACCCCCCATCTCTGGTGCCGGGAAAGCCAACATTAACCACTCACTCACATCCCTTTTTGTCCAGGTTTCCAGCACCTAAACCTACAAGAGCTAAAAACTACCATAGGAATGTAAGGGTAGAATTCTTCAGATCCACACAGAATGATAAACTAGCTAGTACTTATGAAGCTGTAACCTTGGGCCTCTATTCAATCACTGGTCCTGTTGGCACAGTCAGAGCTCCACCCCTCAGTGCCATACATCTGGATTTTTCCTTATCGTTATCATCAGCCTCCTTTTTTCTCATTTTCTACATGGGGGTCACAGTGCCATGTCAGTTTTTGCTTGATTCAGAGACATTTTCTTCCCTTGATCAACAGTCATTCCTAGATGATACACATTTCCTCTCACACATTCCAGCCATCTCTTAGCTGAACATCCTCTTCTTCACTTGCCTTCTTCCTGTTTCCTGAATGCTCTCTCTCTCTTCCTCACCATCACAGCTTTACTGTGGGGCATTGGCTGAGATTAAAAAGACTTCACCATCTTCATGCTGGAATCTGACTGGCATGAGTCTGTCACTGGTTCTAATGACATCCCTCATAGTTTTAATCATAGTTCTAATCTGTCTTTTCCCAGAGTAGTAAACTCCGGATCCCAAGCCAAGTGAAGCCAAGAGACTCTGCCCTTCCATCTTGTGTCCTCCTTACACATGATATTCACAGTATCTCCTCCTCACCATCATGTCCTACACGTCAAAGCTGCATTCTCACTCAATGGAGGTATCCCAGTTAATGCAGGCTAGGTTTTATAACAGGCACACACAATTGGTTAGTACACACTGGCTAATAGTGGCACTTAGACACTTCCCACAATTAAAATGGCTCCTTGGCAGAGATCAACATAGGTTCATTCCTCAACCCACTTAACAATGGCAAATACCTATATTCCTTAACATTAGTTGACATGACACCATCACCTACAGATAATTTTTACACAACTCAAAAGTTTGTGTTCTCTGTCTAGAGGATACTGCACACCACAGATAATGCCTACATGATGGTCTAGGTGACTGCTCACCCAAGAAACACCACCTAGAGTCTGTGTTGCTGCCCACAACCATTCATTTTGGATCCACCCTGTTGGCATACGTCTTAAGTTCAACTGAGAGATCTGGGATTGAACCAGGTACCTTGTATCCTCGAGGTGGAAACACCCGGTATGTTTTTGGGAGATGGTAGGAACAAACACAGACATGAGGAGAACATGGAAACTCCACACAGACAGGTCATGCCTTCCTTCATACGCACTTATTTAAACCTTGTTGTGGTAGTTACACAATGCTGTCATATAATATAGGTGACTGCTTATAAACCATTTCTAGAGGTGGAGAATTCTGTTACAGTCTCAGCTAATAGTCCTTCACTAAAGGTGTGCACACTAGACAGTGATTCTCCATAAAGACCTATCACTGGTTATGTGCCCCACAATCAAAAACTCCAAAACTACATCTTGTTAAACAAGAAGTTAGATTATTGTTCCAAAAGTCTCAAACCCTGCAAAGTTTAGAAAGGTAATAGTAGCCTTTCTGAATACTGAAACATGGTTGGTCAAGCCTTAGAAGCATCAAATGATTAATTCTACATATAGCCAAATATAAAACACAGACACTTACACAGAAACATTACATGACTGTAAAGCTTCCTACTAGCCTCCCTAATCCTGTTAACAGACTACACCAAATTGCTATGGTTTCACACACACACACACACACACACACACATATATATATATATATATATATATATATATATATATATATATATATATATATATATATATCTGCAGTCTGATACACTTACTGGGTATTAGCTAGCCATTTCTAAAAGTCCAATATGTGAAGTATTGTAAAATATATAGATGGGGAAAGGAACTATGGTTTCCAAAAACACATTCTTAAAATTAAAAAAATGAAAATTAAAACAAAACAAAAGTAGGTGTCATTTTCTAACTACAATAATACGCTCCAATCTGAGCATTAAAGAGAAATAACAAATGTTCCATAAGTGTACAGGCCTACCACCTATGATACCAGGCATTGCAGCAAGCCCTATTTAGGCCATTATTTCCCTAAAATATCGATTGTGGAGGGCATTATTATTTATTTAGCAGCACCCTCTTCATCGCCATCCCCATTATAACTCAGGCGCTGTCTCTACATAACTTGTTCCTCTAGTAAAAGTGGACTAGTTTGACTGAATCACCAATGCTGTACTACACTATAGTACTGGTACTATAATGTGATAAGCACCCTTAGTACCTTCAGACTTGTTTTCAATTTAGTTGTGTATTATGGTTGGAAGGAACAGGGCAGGGCACACCTGTGGCGGATAAGTACCAATGCTGAGATGTAGTATTGTCTCTGGAACCTTTTACGGAAGAGTCCCTTCATCTTGGAGTATGGAAGCAATACTTATAAGGGCAATATGGATATCATGTTCAGTGGTCATGTACAAAAAGGGATGAAGAATGACCTTAACATAACATGCCCTTACTTTATAACATCTAATAGTTTTAGAAAATTAGAACTCAATTTCGTGTTTCCTGCAGTGCAGACTTTTTGGTTTTAGCTATTAAGAAGTCTGTCCCATGTCTAAAAGGGATTTAAGCTACAAATGGCTTTAAAAATATAATTCAAAATAACACATAAAAGGCCACATAGAAAAACCATATAGGCAACAATAAAAAGATCGAAACAAACCAGTCTTCCCTGTGTAATACTTAAAACCTCCTTAAAAGGAATCTCATAGGATATGTGCAAATGACCCCGTAAGGCTGTACAAGTGCTTCCGCTACATGACGTTTGAGTGCTTACTGACTTTTTACCTTACATGAGTCTTTATTGATGCATTCAGGCCAATAAAGCCAAACTCCACTAACATACCTCTCAACTATCCAGATTTTTGCCTAATACTTTTGGTCTGTTCCTTATAAAATTTGTTTCTGGCAAAACACTGACTACTGAAGTCACTTAATAATGACATACAATGTACAATATGTAAAACCTTAAACCTCCTTGAAAAGAATGCCATTTTTATAGTACACAGACACACCATGTGTGCGTGCATGTGCGTGCGTGTGTGCGTGTGCGTGCATGTGTGTGTGTTATATGCATGCGTATACATTTGAATGCACTACATACATGCATAGAATTCAGTATAAATAATAACATGGGCAGAAATAACACACATTTTGAAAGTTGTAGCTGTTACACACAAACATATTTAGTATGAGTTACTACTGCCTCACCACTATCATTTTGTGCCTCAAAGAAAAGTAATCAATTAAGATAATATTAGAGAACCAGCTATGTGTATTAATATTATTATATGACAAGAAGGTAACACTGCATTGTGAAATACTAGGCAAGCTTAAATTCTTGTCACTGCAAAGATGAACAGTTTAAATCTAATGTGCCTCTCATTTTAAAGGTTTTAATGACAGTCATCATTTTGGTTAAATTCACTTTAATTTTCATGTCCTCAGGCAAAGTGCTAAGGGCTTCTTCCCTCACCAAAAGGTCTGCCAGCACTTGAAATGTGGTGACCTGACACCCACTCACCCACCTATGAAAATAAGTGCTTACTTCAACAATATAATTAAATACACTGTCATCTGCCTTGCGTCTATTTTCACAAAACTTTTTTTTCTGCAAGCTTCAAGTGTTGCCTTAAAACACTGTAATAAAGAGTGCTTAACTTTACCATAATCTAAACCATCAGTATCAGACAATTTAGAAACAGCTTTTACAGCTTTACAATGGAGTAAGGGGGTCAGGAACCATACCCAGAGCCCTTAGTCCACATTATACTTTTTGCATACTCTTTCAAATATATAAATAAAACTATCAAAATTATCACCTTCTTGGTACTGAGGAAGATGTTTTTTGACCTTTATTGCTTCTGGAGTATGGTTACTCCCTTCCCCATTACCTCCATTACCCTGGCAAAGAGTCAGCATTTCAGCACAATCATCGGTACAAAGCAGTTTGATATACAAATGACATTCAGTTGTAATACATTTGTAACACAAGCATCTTGTATAAATCAGTCTGATAGTCAAAGGACATAGCATTCCATACAACTCCAGCTGGCTATGCTGGCAAGTGCCCATATCATCACACAGTGACCAAGTAAGCGTGTTGAAAGCCTGAAACAGCAATGGAGTCAAGGAGATGACTGAATTCTTCTATCATATACACACATAAATGCACAGGGTATATACATACACACACACACACACACACACACACACACACACACACACACACACACACACACACACCCTCTCTCTCATTTACGCATATATAGAGATGTACATAATCACACACATATATATATATATATATATATATATATATATATATATATATATATGGAAATTCCTTTCTTAAATTATTTCCCATGCAGAAGTATACCATACTTGAGAAACATATTGAAAACCTATGCCAACAAATACCCACAGAAGAGGTCTTAACATCTGCAAACTGTGTGCTAATTTGACCCACAGACAGCTTCTGCCTACAGTCATAGCAGTAAGTTCCATCTACCTACATAGATGGTTTCTACACATGTACATTGATCAGAATTAGTATGGACTTAACCTGTAGTGTCTCAGTTGTTATTTGGTAGTTCTGTAATATGCCTTCTTAATTTCATGCAATTCCGAAGATTACACTATAGCTATTCTTGGTGGACAAAGTTAGGATTTGTATAGCTATTTAACTTTACATTTCCACTTCTATGTTCTGATGCAGATATATCTTTTATTTTCCTTTAGAAATGTTTGACAGCAAAGCTTACTGCAGAGAACAGACAGCCACAGACTACACACCCCAGAGTAAGTAACATGCTAAATCACAGTTGTTTAGTCTCTACAGGGAAATGGTTATTCAAATGTTTGCAGAGAACAGTTGCTGTGCATACCATTCTAAAACTGTTAATTATGATTTCATTTTAAGCCTTTGCTTGAAGTTCAGGCTATTTAAACACCATGGAGAGTCCAACAGAAAACCATCTCTGAATACCTCTCTTATGTAAATGAATGTACTAACCATAGATATTCTGAAGTCACCATATTCCTCTCCCCAACATACCTCTCAGACTTGTAGCCCAAGAGTTAAAAACAAAGTCAGAAATAATGGCGGGGGGGTCAAAGACCAAAAATCAAGGAAGCATTTAAATATTTTTTATATAAACTTAGAAAGTTGACAGAAAAACAGGCTTTGCATTAAAATGCATTTTCTGAAGGATATGAAGTCTGAAACTCAAATGTCTATCATTGTTAGGAACTTAAATACTCAATGACATGCTAGAAAACCACAACTTTTATGAGGAACAGACCAAAAACATGAGGCAGAAATCGGGACATTCTGCAAAAATCTGGGCAGTTGAGAGATATGCTCACCATATGAAGCAAGCTCTTATATAATCATTATCAAGAGGTTGCTCAAGGGCTTCACCCTACACAGAAAACTTAAATTTAGTTCTGGTGGGAGTTAACAGAAAATTATTTTCTTAAATTCTGCTTCATGCTTATGGGATTCACATGGCCAGTCTTTATGGAAACAAAATTAAAAAAATGACCTACTTTCAACAGACGCTATATTTGACCAGCAGAAAAAAATATATTTTTTTCAATATAAACCACCATATAGCAGGGTTTGCCTTCTATATCTGTAGCACTGTCACACTTTAAAGTTATTAACACTACCAAGGGAAAGCCACAGTAAAATGTGGACAGATTCTTTGGCAGTCAGTCATTTCATAATTTGTTAGAATCACGTGTATCTGTTTAGAATATATCAGTTTTAGCATTTGTACACTGCTGAGGACGTTTTATCTCTGTATTGTGTTTCTGTATCAAAGTTCTATCTATTACTTGGGTTTATTTTAAGGGAATTTACTGACCAGTAGCAATAAATAGTTTCTACTTATTAACTAATTTTCTATACCAATCATATCTTTCACCTGAAGGCCATCTTCCTATCTATTCAAGGCTTATGTTATTCAGGGTTCTGTGTATTGGAGTGCTACAGGTCAATGGAGATATCTGACTGGCCAATTCATGAAAAGGAGAAATTATATCTTTTATTTATGTTTTATTCATATTCATTTTCAAATGTTTTTTCCTTGTATTGTGTACAGTCTGCCAGTCAGATGTAATGGTCAGGTGAATATCAATCATGTAACATCAGCAATTAGCACCAGAGTGGTCTGAATGCAGTACTTCATGCTTTCTGTAATTACTTTACAAGGAATTTGGATCTGAAGAAGGTCAGGTAACAGTGGATCAAAGTGTTCACCTTTACTATGTGTGTGCATGCTAGAAGGTGTTAATAAAGTAGGAGACCTTGCCTTATCATGTTTACATTTTTTTTAATTAGTAGTGCCAACATATATCCTAGGAAACGTTTTGAAATGAGTAATCCAGAAGTGAGAAGTATTTGTGCTTTTACTTTTAAAGCTATACTTTAGTAAGAATTTTGTTTCTCCTAAGAAACAGTAAACATTTTACTATGAATGCACAAAATAACAAACAGCAGACAGTAAACAAACATTTATCTTAAATTTATGGGGAGCAAGCCCTGTGTTGCCATGTGGATTTCTGTATCCACACCTCCGGTTCCCTACTGTAATAATCTCAGAGGCTATTATTACCAGGCGAAAGAACAAATATTTGTTTTCACGTAATGAAGTATCTGCATTTTTTCTTTTCCTTTTCTTTTCTTTAGTAACTTTGGAATAGAAAAGCAACATTTCTGAAATAACGCACTTAAATTTCTCTGCACTGTAATTTTCTGCATTTTTTTGAGCGCCTGCATTTCAGAATAAACCCATATGCTTCAAACTTTTCAACACAAAAAATGGAATATTTTTTCAACACTATAAAATTCTTACTATAAATTTTATTGGAAGCTCCATTAGACAAAGTTGCATACAAAATTGGAAGTGACACTGTATGACAACCCAAGAAAAGTGTCAGCCATGTCAAGATAACATAATTTAACTGAATGCTTTTGTTTCAAGTATGAAACTTCTTCAGAATAACAAACTCAGTTTAAATACATGACATATAACCAACAAAAAGATAACATTAGAATCAACCGGTCACCAGCCAAATGTTGTCAAGCAATAACAATTTAAAATTATTAGTAAGAACCATGTCCGTCAAGTTCACAATAACTTTTATTTCTCTCCCACTCAACTCACTATTTTCAATAAGAAAATGAAATAACCATAATTTTTCAGCTTTTTTGTTGTAGTGTGAAAAATTAAAAAACATGTTCCTGAGAAGAGGGTACCTGAAAAATTGTTTATGGATATTATGGATGAGGTAGTTTCTAAGAGAAAACTTGGCACCTACACCCCACTTTGGGGGAATACACATAGCTGTAATGTTACTAAGCAGTCCCCTTCTGGGAACTGGGGGACAGCTTTTATTACCACCTACAGCCTAGATTTTTCAGGCATTAAAAATATTATTTAAAGGAATTGGGGTGTTTTTAGTCAGACAATATAGTAAAAATGGTGGTGGTTTCTATATGGTTTACAGTGCAAAGGGAGTATGTCTTAAGAAGCTGTTTGAACATAACAATGGTGGTCAAAACTACAATTGAGGTAAATGGAGGACTTTTAGGTGTGGTCACTGTAATACTTGCAGGTTTTTGTTGAACATCGAGGGGGTTTACTGTGGGTAACGTTAATATCAGCCCTAAGTTTTATGCACTTGTTATTCTAAGAGTATTGTTTATGCAGCTATTTGTCAGAAATGTACCTATTTCTATATTGGAAAAAAACAAATGGACCTTTAAGGACAGCAGGATTAAGGAACACATTTACAATATCATCAAGAAAGATGTTAATAATATCCTGGCTAAAGACTTTTCTGAATTTTCTCAGCATTATTTTTAATTTTCTGGTATAGAAACATTATGACCTAGTCGACAGGGTGGTGATGTGGACCTTTTCTTTGAGGTTTGTGAACTATTCTGGCTGATAAAAACAAATTTAGGGGTCAAGCCTCATTTAAATGACAACATTTCTATTAACTGTGTACTTAAGCTAAAATCTTTAGGGCTAATGTGTGATTTTATTAGTTGTACTTTTATTTTAAGGTATGTAATATTAATGTAATGCTTTTGTTCAAGTTTTTAACTTTGTTTCTTTTTGTTTTTTCCTTCATGTGTCATGTGACTAATGATGTCATGTATTTAAACTAAGTTTGTGTATTGATTTGTTATTCTGAAGAAGTTGCATACTTGAAATGAAAGCACTCAATTAAATTATTTTATCTTGACTTGGCTGGCACTTTTCTTGGATTGTCATACAGTGTTCCTCCCAATTTTAAATTTCAGTGGTGAGTTCGGTTTGCTTTTAGTTTTATAAGTTTCAAGTGCATAAAAAATAGTATTCTCACTTTAGGATTCAGAAATGTAATAACTGCTTGCAAACGAGCTGGTCAACTATTGCTATGGTGAGGAAATGCAATACAGAGAGACTCATGAGCAAGACCTCATTACTGACTCTCTAGCATGTCTCTGAGATGTGCATTAGTGCTGTTAGACTTGATCATGCTAGTTTTCTGTATAATGGCCCATACAAAGTACCCACCCCCACATGCATATACTTACATATGCACGTGTGCATGCGCACACACACACACACACACACACACACACACACACACACCATTCAGATATCATGCACACATATGTTCTCACTTCACACTTCTGCATTACTCATTCAAAACTTTTCCTGGGATATATGCACACTCCCATACATTTACACACACTGATCCAGTCATCAACAGACAAGCCCCCTCGGTCGATTTTATTCACAAAAACACTCATCCATACATACATGTATACGTACGCACACACACACACACACACACACACACACACACACACACACACACACACACACACACACACACACACACACACAATGTATTCTTTTCAAAAGTCGTGTGTGCACATGTACATTTTAACCACTTTTCAGATTTTCATTTCTTTTGACTACTTAGTTTCAAGGTAAAGACATGTAAAAAAGATTCCAAACCATGAAGTAGTTTTCAGAAACAATTGTCTCCACATACATAATTTTCGTATCACTAAAAGTTATTCTATATGTAGCTCTATTTGTCCTAAATGGCAGCACATTTTACATAAGGCAGAAATGTAGGGTCCCTATCAGCATCTCGACCGCTGACAATATCGAATTTGATATTGTCGCATCGAGAATGCCGAAAGTGCAGAACATCGAACAGGTAAACGGAAATCTCCGTAAGGGGAGATTTCTGTTTACCTCAATGTAGTGCGGTCTCGTAGTTGGTATATTTAAGTAGCAGTGGGTGTGGGGGGTGCAGGGGGGCTTGCCCCCCTACCTACACCAGTTAGTTCTTTTTTTGGTTTGTTTATTTATTTTTTGTTTTATCGGCATTCGAAAATTGTATAGTTCGATCATGTCAGTTCGACATTTAGTGATTCGAACTATTCAATTTTTGAAATGCTGATCTAGACTCAAAATGTATACCGTTAATATAAACAGAATTTTTTGTTTCTGCAGTTGGGAAAGTTTGAATTCCAGAAGAACAAACATAGCATTAAAGTTGTCCACATTTTCTTCATATCCAAGTAACTGCCGTCTTATACACATTAGGGTACCATAGCATTGGCAGTGCCTGGTAAGACATCCATCATGATAGCACCTGTGACCCTATTTATTTTCCTTTTAAATTTTGAAAGAGTGTGCAGGAAAAGGGCTATATTACACAGAAAACCTGCTACAACATCACCTGCTGAACATTTTCCCTGTGATTTTCAAGTCATTTACTCTCATTTTGTCATATGCTCATCAAATCTCCTATGTCCATCACATTTATGTAACTAAGCATTTCCCAGTGTGAAGCAATGGCAGCTGTCTTTTGACACATCATTTCTCTTAAGCTGAGTAATTATGGAATCGTGCATCCATTTGCCACAAAATTTGACATGATTCTTCCCCCCCCCAACCACAGTACATACTACTTTTCATGTAAACTGGATAAAACAGATATATGTTAAGGCTCAACTTTAACTTCAACTTTTACTCTAGTTTTGTTAACATGTGACCTCAATATATAAAAGTAATTTTACACACGCAAGTGTATTTTTTTAAAACAGGACTTTTTTTATGAGCTAGTCCGGATACATTTCAGAATAATCTGAGAATCAGTAATATGAAAAAAAACTTCATTGGTTTTCCATTCACAACATTACAAGTAAGGAAGCCAGTTTCCAATACGTTTTTCTTCCCTAGCACCTCACCGTTCCTTTTTTACCAAGTCACTGAAGCCCCAAACAAAGCATACCACAATGACATTGTTAAACTGAGATTGCACGCTCTTCTAATTGTGTCCTGCTTCCATTTTCACATTTGTGCATGTCGGCTGGAATAATTTAGGTAGCCTATGGTGTTACAGTAAAAGTGTTGTGCCACTGCACTTCATGTAGGTATCCATCAACTGCCAAGAGAAGTGGAATTATAAGAAACCCTTAATCATACCCATACATGCACACACACACACACACACACACACACACACACACACACACACACACACACACACACACACACACACACACACACACACACACACACACACACAAACATAACAATAAAGCCTGCATACACAGACATACACACATGCATATATGGACCCATATGCAGAAGTGCACAAACTCATACACACACAGAGGAAAACACAGGCACACATGCATACACATATGTATACTACTTACTACAATGTTTATTTAAATGAAAATCCACCTTTGTGATAGTTTATTGAAAACTACTCATGCATTTTTAGCATTATTGTTACCAAACATTTGTTCTGATTTTTGCGTTTTTTCTGCTTGCAGGTTGTGAAATAAAAAGGCAAGCAAATCGTCCTTCAGAGTCGCACATTAGAAAACATAGTAAGTAGATCTCATTTTGTTTTCTGCTTGACAACACCAGTCTGACACAACGGTGGTACTAGGGAATAAGGCATCCAAATCTTTTCATGAACAAACAAGAAAAGGGATCAAGTAGTGGTGTTGATTCAACTTACCTGGTGTTGCTCCATCTCCCTCCCCCTGTTCCACACAATCAAGAAAAAATACAAACAGAAATGCTTATGGAAGAATTAAATATGCCATGGTTAGAGGTAGATGAGGCTTAATTACTAACGGTTAGGATGCGAGGACATGATATAAAATGGTGATATATAACCAATCTACAGGAAAGTTTCAAGGAATAGATGGTATTCTGGTGGAAGTTTGGAAACAAAGAGGAAAGAAAGCGCTAAAGATCTGGAAGGTTTTGTGTAACAGTATTTTAAAAGGGGGAGAAGCACCAACATCCTGGAGAAAGCTGTGGGGCTGTAATAACTTAAGATGGTAAATACCTATCAGATCCACCTTCATACAGGCTCATTTGACTATAAAGTGTTTATGTCTATCATTGCTACAAGAATAGCAACGGTAATGCCAAAATTGATAGATATGGATCAGTGTGGTTTTGTGGAGTGGAGGCAATAATTTCAGGCCATTAATAGAACAATGATGATCAAGAGGGAGGCAGAATATAAGAAAATGCCTCTGCTGTTGGTGTGTCTTGATGCAGGGAAAGCATTTGACAGAGTAAACTGGGATGTTATAAGTAGGGCAATGCAAGCATTTGCATTCCCTGATGAAATAATAAGGTTTATTAGGAGGATATATAAGGTATCAGAGGTGAAAATTATAATGGAGGCTCCACTCTGATAAGTTCTGTTTGAGAAGAGGAACAAGGCAGGAGTGCCTGTTTCTCAGTTTGGCATTTGCATTATATTTAGAATCATTGGCAAAGAAAATAAGGGACTCAGAAATTCAAGGATATAATTGGTATGGTGGTCAAGAAAAGTTAGCTTTATTTGCAGATAATACTGCTTTGTACCTGATAAAACCAGTCAGGGATATTTCAGTTTTTTTGGAACATTCTGAGACACTTTCAAGTCTTGGAGATACAAAATTAATAAGATAAAACAAAAGCAATAGCTGTAAGCTATATACCCACACATGAACTGGTTCAGCAATACCCATATTTATGACAATATGATAAAATGAAGTGCTTAGAAGTATGGATTAAAAGGATTCTGATATGGCAGCTAAGAATATGTGGAAAGAGATTAAACAAAAGATAATACAAAAATTGAGAAACAGAAGGCTCCATAGCTTAGTTTTATGGATAAAGATAGCAAGATACAAGTGTGAAAATGTTTTTAGCCCGTTTTGTTTTATACACAGGTCAGGTTATCAACCAGAGGAGAAGTTGTGGATAGCAATTAATAAAGAGTTAAAGGATTTTATCTGGGAAAGGAAGTGGGCA
This sequence comes from Protopterus annectens, assembly GCF_019279795.1. Taxonomy (NCBI): domain Eukaryota; kingdom Metazoa; phylum Chordata; order Ceratodontiformes; family Protopteridae; genus Protopterus; species Protopterus annectens. Next base: position 125,389,029 of record NC_056743.1, read on the forward strand.
AGAGTTAGTGGAATAGACTAATCCTAACAATAGAACCAGGGGGGTTGGTATTACCTAATTTGAATGGATATTTCAGAGCTACATTATTAAAGCTCCTATACATAGCACAAGCAGAAAGCTACAATTCAAAGTGAAAACAGGATGATGAAACAGGGGAAAGCTCAAGAAATATGGAGAGAATGTGATTTTGGACGCAGATCCTTAAGAATAACAATAACCGTACAGATTATTATATTCATAAAGTAGCAAAAAGTATTCTAAGATCTAAGCCAACACATGAATGGATAAAGGAGAATCTGTCGATAGGGATGACTGCAATTAAGGGTACAGAGAACAGGCAGTAGCGGTTGGAATTTACTGCAGAAAACTGGAAAAGGTACCAAGGTACTGGGAGCAAATAATTAGAGAGGGAAAGGTAATAGAATGGGAAGTGACCAAGAATTCATTTGGAATGCAGGCTGGTGATTACTTTCCCAATCAAGGATTGACCCCAGAGTATAGGCAAACAGAAAAGAATATGAGGAATCCTAAGCAAAAGATCAGCACTGGTCGAGTTTTTAGTAGAATCTAGAACAGAAGTTGCTGTTAAAAAAGGGATACTTAGTAAAACTTATAAAATACTGCATGATAACTATAGGAATCAATCAATCACAGGAGTTTGGAAAGGATTGGGAAGAGAGACTGGATAAGCACTTCACCAAGAAACAATGAAAGGCTATATGTGTGGCTCCCAAATATGCAACAAAGTGTAGGAGATTTAGGATCTTTGCTTGGAAGTGTTTTTATAGGTATTGGTATTTTTATACCATAAGCAGACTACATAGATGGCAAATAGTGGAGGTGTGATGGGGAAACAAGATAATTGGGAACATATTTTTGGGAGTGTAATGAGTTTGGCAGACTTTAAAAATTCCCTTCAGACTACTCTGCCAGAAATACTAGATGAACAAACTGGTGTAACTAAGGAAATTATTTTGAGCTGTGCTGCCATCGGATTTGCCTAGACATAGTACGACCTTGCTGAGTTTAATTATGGTGGCTGACAAAAAATCAAATACTAGGAAATGGAAATCAAAATCTAAACCAATCATACCATACGTAGTGAATATAGTAAGAGAGAAAAGGGAAATGAAAGTGGAATCTTTAGAAAAGGGTAGGAGCAAATTGGATAGAAAAAATGGGAATTGTGGGAAGAATACATACAGAATAATAATTTGAAGGTGGAATGAGGCTTCAGAGAAGGCAGGAATTTAATGAGCTATAATGGTTGACTGACAATGAATGTACAGAAGATTATAAGGATATGTAATGTTTGCAAATGAAAATAAGTCAGTATGGTTTTGTTTTCATTTATGGTATTTAAGCCCTACCCTTGACAGGATTTCTGTTTATTCACACTGAGCTGAAAGGAGGAGGGACACTGACCCCAACTCTGATCTGTGATATATAACAATATGTATCCTGTTTTTTGCTTATTTTACTATTTATTGTTTATTCTAACCATTTATAGCACTTTTTATTGTCTGCTGCCTACATTTTACTGTATTTTATTGCTATAAACTAATCTGCACTATTGTACTGAATTTGTCTGCCTTACAGGGCCTGTTAAATCACCGTTGTTGCTGTCACACTGTTTGTAAAGCTTTTTTAGCTAGTTTCATTGTGCGAAAGGTATTAACTTGAATTTTTCTACATTTGTTAAGCATCTGTTTGTTCTGATTTCCTGCCAAGGAGTTTATCATATAACTGATTTGTTTGCAGTTAAAAGCATTCTCTAGAGTCTCCTTGCTCCTTCATCTCTTTAAAACTTTAATTTAGTGTCTCACTGCTGTTTTTCTGCTGTGATAAACATTTCTGTAGTGTTTTCTGCCTAAAATAGTGTAGCTAGTAGCTGTAGCATAACTCAGTTCAGGTTTGCTGTCTCTGGACCTGGTTGTTTGTTTGCAATGGCTATTTGCTCTGAGCATATGTTCCAGGCCATCTTGGATTAGTAGAAGCCTTTCTTCACTTTAGTGAGAGGATTGGGTTGATTGGCTACTGAGTGATAAAGCTTGGCTGGTCTAGTGCTTGGAGTAAGCACTCACTGGTTCTTTTGAGCTTTTATTAAGTTGTTTCAGGTTGTACCTTCTGGTATTTAAGCCCTACCTTTGAGAGGATTTCTGTTCATTCACACTGAGCTGAATGGAGGAGCAGCACTGATCACAACTCTGATCTGTGATATATAACAATAAGTATCCTGTTTGTTTTTTGCTTTTTTTTTGCTTATTTTTACTAATTATTGCTTATTCTAACCATTTATAGCACTTTTATTGTCTTCTGTCTACTTTTTGTTGTATTTTATTGCTATGAACTAATCTGCACTATTGTACTGAAACTGTCTGCCTTACAGGGCCTGTTAAATCACTTTTGTTACTGTCACACTGTAGTTTCACTGTGTGAAAGGTATTAACTGGAAATTGTCTACATTTGTCAAGCATCTGTTTGTTCTGATTTCCTGCCAAGAAGTGTACCATATAACTGATTTGTTTGCAGATAAAATCATTCTCTAGAATCTCCTTGCTCCTTTATCTGTTTAAAACTTTCATTTAGTGTCATACTGCTGTTTTTCTGCTGTGATAAACATTTCTGTACTGTTTTCTGCCTAAAATAGTGTAGCTAGTAGCTGTAGCATAGTTTCCCACCCTCCGTCCCTATTGGTGTTTTGTTCTTATACTTGGTGGCTTTGCAGTTGCCCACCCCTACTGTAAATTTGATCTGGGACACTCATCCCAGTCCAGTGTCATTAGCTCATTCTACTTAATACAGAGAGAACATCTGGGAAGGCCAACCCCCTTAGTTTCTTAACCGTGAATTATCTCCTTTTTCCCTCAACAACAGGTACTGTTACAACTCTGTCATAGTCCATGTTGGCGTGAACAACTTGAGACATACCTCCCTGGACTATATGAAGAGAGATATGGTTGAGCTCGCTGAATATATGTCCTAGGCAGGTATGTCCCTAGCCTTAAGCAGCATTCTACCATCACAATTACCCAGAATAATGCCTTAATACAAACAGAAAATGACTGACTTTAACAACTGGCTTAGTTTCTGGTGTCATTCCAGAAGGATCCAGTACCTAACAGCCTAGAAATATATGATCAACAGACCACGATGCTTTGTTAGAGATAGCCTGCATCTCTCTCACTTGGGCTTCAGGTTTCTGGCAAAGGCCCTTGCCTCTCCCATAGTGTCTTTTTTAGGAAAAGTCATGAGGTAGATTCTACCAACATAAAAATTTCAACAAAATGCCAATTAAAGGTCATGCTGCTAAAAGCTAGGAGTCTCAACATGAAACTGCACTCACTGCAAGCATTTTTAACCCTGGAAGATGCTGACATTTGTGCAGTCACAGAAACCTGGTTCAAAGCTGTGAAGAGCACCCCAGCCTTACCTGATTACTCATCCTATCATACATTCAGACCCCAAAATGTCAGCAAAGCCAAAGAAGGTGGAGTTTCAATATATAATAAAAAACAAGTAATCTCTGTGGTATTCCCGAAGTCTCAAACGACCCACTAAACAAGTATAGTGGGCCCAAAAACAAAACTGTGTAAGAAACTTCTTTGTGTGGAAGATTTTCAATCCATATATAGCTAGTTAATCACTGCATATTAATCAGATCAGATAATGGTAGTAGAAGTAGCAAACTTAAACTCATCCTAAGTAAAAAAAAATAAATAAATAATAAAAAATATATAACTTGAAATATTGTACAGAATTACTAACTATTCAAAAGTAGTCCAAGCAGGGTAGGCAGTCTGTTTCCAGTCGAAAATCCTTTAAGTGCACAGACAACACACACACACACACACACACACACACACACACACACACACACACACACACACACACACACACACACACACACACACACACACACACACACAAACACATACACCTCCAGGCTGGTCAAACAGTATGATGCACAGCAGACACTCCAGGTACAGTTAATCATTGCCAAGACCCCTATTCAAATTATAGCTAGCTACAGGCCCCCAAATTTCACTAAAGATGCCCACTCCACCTATCTGGACCTCTTCAAATCTATCAAGATACAACCCCTTACCCTGATCCTGGGAGACTTTAATTACCCAACCATAGACTGGAAAAACTACTCATACCAGAACACAAATGCCCAGACATTCCTCTATTTTATCAATGCAAATGTCTTGGAACAGCTAGTCAATACCCCCACAAGAGGTGATAATATCTTGGACATGGTATTAACCAACATGAGTAACCACTGCAGCAACCCTACGGTATCATCCTCCCTGGTAAGATCCAATCATAAAGCGGTCACATTCACAGTCACCATCTCCCCTGACCCCCCTCCAGCTAGGGTCAAATAAAAAATCTTCTCCAAAGTTGATTACAACCTCCTGAGGGATGGAATAAACAGCTTCACAGCCCCCTCCCCCACTGTAGGAACTGGCACCAATGTCCAAATCTACACCAAAGTACTATACGAGCATTTATATAGATGATAGAATCAGGAATACCTGACAGGACCAAATCATCCGCTGCAAGGAAGAGTAAACCTGTCTGGTGGACATCTGCAATAAATAAACTATTTAACAAAAGGAAAAAGTTGCTGTCCAGGACCAAGAAGGAGCAGGTGCCCATTTGGAAGCAATCTCTCCTTAACCTGAAAAAGCAAATAAGAGCACTCATGAAATCCTCTAAAACCAACTTCGAGTCCAAATTGGCCACATCTACTAGAGACAATCATAAGGCCTTCTTCACATATGTCCGCAATCTCAATGGAAGCACCCAGATCTGTTTAGAAATGGTGGTCAAGGACACCACATACACAAATGCTGTAGATATAGCAAACCTACTGGCTGACAGATTCAGTGAAAACTGCACCCCTCTGTCCCCCCCATCAGTAAATCAGGACATCCCCAGTACTTACCCCCCTCCCTTATCTCTAGGGAACAGGTCGTCACTGCCTTCTTAAAGACAAAAAATAAAGCCTCTGTGGGACCTTATAACATTCCAGGCTGCATCCTACATGACCTCAGGCATGAACCTGCAGCACCATTAGGCACCCTATTCAAACAAAGCCTGAGTACCGGCTTTGTCCCAGCCAAGTTGAGGACAGCCACTGTAATCCCTTTACACAAAGGTGGAGCATCCACTATCCAGGAACTGACAGACCCATCAGCCTAATTAGTCTGATATGCAAGGCCTTGGAATGGATTATTAAGGACCTCATTTAACAGGGACATTGGCAACCTCCAAACACTCGACCCCACACAGTTTGGCTTTGTCAAGGGGAGGTCGTGTCTGATAAATCTGGTCACCTTCTTTGAGACAATCATCAAGGCCATGGACGAGGGAAAGATGGGCCTACCTTGACCTGGCCAAAGCGTTCGACACTATTCCCCACTCGGGCATAGTAAAACTCTTTCAACCTGGCATCAAACCATATGTTACCACATGGACAGCAAACTGGCTCACTGATAGAACCCACCTAATCAAAATAGGGGAAGCCACCTCAAGCAGTAGACCCGTAATGATCTCAAGCTGAATGCCAAAAAATGCATCATCATCCCCTTTGGGGAGTGTGACACCCCCACATATTATCACATTAATAACAACATTCTAAGTACACAATCAGTAGTGAGGGATTTAGGCACCCATGTAGATAGCAACCTGACTTTTGACCACCATATTGCTTCCGTCATATGGAAAGCTTTCTAAATGGCCCACCTCAATAGTAAGGATTTCTCATCTAGGAATAAGGTGGTCATAAAATCCTTGTATTCTTTCCTTATAAGACCGATTATTGAATACAATGCCCTTATGGTATGTACTTCACAAAGCACATGCAGCAGCTGGAGAGACCACAGAGGTTCCTCACTAGGAGAATCCAGTGCCTCAAACACCTACCCTACACAGATAGGCTAAAACCCCTGTCCCTCTACTCCGTTTCATGCAGACTCCTCCGCAATGACTGCTGTCTGGCATACAAAGCACTTTCAGACCCCACCTTGATGAGACTGCTGCATATCCACAAGTCAAGCTCCACTCGAGCAACCCACATGCGCGACCTCAACCTGGTCTGTGATATCAATAGGACTTGTTGGTGGGACAGATTTGTGTCCCAGAGACTCCCCCATCTGTGTAATAGACTCCCTGTCCACGTCAAGCAAAGTACCTCATTATCCCTTTTTAAGCGCAACCTGGATAACTGGATGGCAAAAAGAAAATACACCCCAGAGGCAGCCATGTCCACTTGTAGGTCCACTTCAGCAATATGGTAGACCATTGTGCATGGATTTATGTTGGTGAATTATGCATCATGCAACATAGCACTGCACTATGGCATTACATGTGTATACATACCATATGTGTCATATTCCTTATGCTGAAAGTGATTTGCATAGGTCACATTGACATATATCACTAATACCTTGCATGCAGGCAGTGATTTTGCAGACATTGGCACTATCTAGCTTCCCTAGCTTAACCACTGCACTGCATGCTGTTAGAAGGGCATAGAGTGCCATCCCCATTTAGCACAACACTATTTACAACCATATGACTAAGATACAGAGGAATTTGAATGACAAGTTTGTAATTCATTACCAGTAGTTGACCAACTACGCATATATAATCAAAACTTTCTCAGTATGTATTATCTCTGCTCTAAAATTATCTTAACTCACTTACTTTCCTTCACACAATCATTTTTTTCTCTTCCTTTTCAGTTACTTTTTTAACACACACATATGCATACACACACACACACACACACACACACACACACACACACATATATATATATATATATATATATATATATATATATATATACAGTTCACTCATATTTATGACTTTTTATTTAAACTCTTTACTTGTATTCGATATCCTGCATCTACTGTAGCTAATAGGGTCATAGGTCTATACTAAGCTAATGATCACCAGCGTCGTTATAGGCCTAGCCATGCAATCTAACCCAGCTGTGTCCCTACATATCATGGAATTTATTAGGAGGCACGTGTTAGTTGGGAAGTTTCTAAGGTTATGGGGTGTATGTTAGTTTGGGCATTACTGTCTGTCTCAGTCTGTCAGAGATATGGGGCCAGACCAGTACGAATTTCAAATTTCCCATCCATTGGACAAGGTTACACTTAAATAGGGTTAAAGATGGATTTTGCTTCACATGGATGGGGAACCTGTTCCAGATCATGGGAATCCTCTGAGATAGATATCTGCCTTGTCAACATGCCTTATTTATGTCATAAGCAAAATTTTAAATCCTTGGATCTAGTGATTCCGATGCTGTTCATTTTGGAGATTTGCAAAAGTTCTGTCAGAGCTGGATCCGAGGATGCCTTGCATGCCAGGCATAGATTCCCCTCAGTAACCTGTAAGAAACAGAGTATAGAGATAGGGCTTTAAGGAGATCTGTACAGGACAGTTTGCTTATATTCTGGATTCTCCTGGTAAGGAACCTCTGCGGGCATTCCAATTGTTGCAAATATCTGGTCAGGTATATGCCAAAGAGGGCATTGTACTCAATCATGGGGCTGATACGGGCTGAATAAAATGGCACTATGACCTCCTAGGACCTTGCCGCCATGCTCGTAATGATAAGTTGGGTGACACAGAATGATTTTTTTACCACATTGTCCACATGTTCCTTAAAGGCCAGATTACTGTCCACATATATTCCCAGGTCCTTGATTACTATGTCAAGTCTTAGGGGTGTCTTATCAATGTAGTAATGCACTTGGGTGACAGTTTTCCCAAAAGGCACTGTAATGCATTTCTTGGCAGTGAGTTTTGCATTGTTGTTTCACCAGTTGTATCTGTACAACCCAGATTGGACCTGAAATTGGTCATCATTGATCAGTGCCCTACCCTGATAAATGAACTTCAATAAATACATACATCTGTCAATGTTAAGGAAGGAGTTCTCCCTGTAAAGTTCCTCAGGAGCAACTAATAACACTGATGGATGTCTGGGAGAGTGGGGCACATTGTTGCACGTGTAAGTGGAATCTCATCACACTGGCATGGCACAGTACTCTTTGACTGTGTGTAGGATCAAGCTGTGACCATAGGAGATTACTTGCTACAAGGGGTGTGGGTATTACGGCTGTATGCAGATACATGGGTTCAGTACCAGAAAGGGTGGGGTAAGGCAGTGCAAAGCAGTAACTGCAAATGTTACCAGCTGCAGTAAGGAAGGAGGTAATGATCACACTCATGTACATGCCACAGTGCAACATGTAGCCCCACTGACTGGCATATCTTTGCCCTTAGATGTACAGGTATTGGCAAGGCCTCACAAGGGAGGCAACACCTCAAAATGTTTGTATGGCGGCAGGAGAATGAACTGCTAATGCAGGCCGTCAACACACTTGGCATACATCTCCTAGACAAAGGTGCTGCAAACAAGCATTATCAGGACCAGATTTCCCAGGTACTGATGTAGAATGTGAATGATGTGCGTGGCCAAAATAGGTCTCAGCAATTGGTGCAATGCAAGATTACTGATGTAATATTTCATGCAAAGGAAAAGGCACATGACATTGCCACAGACAAGTCCACCACAGCAGATGGGCCAACAATACAAAAGCAGATAACAGATGTCAAGGTGTTTTGGTGTCACTTAGCCATGGAGAATCAACACCTCGTACATAAGGGGTTCTTCAGTGTGAAAGCAGGCCAGGCACCAAACACAATGTGTCAGCAGGGAAATCAACATCTTAGTAATGTACATTATATTAGAGCACATCACTGCATGCTTGAATACACAGAAATCACCATCTTAGTAATGTACATTATATTAGAGCACATCACTGCATGCTTAAATACACAGAAATTACCATCTTAGTAATGTACATTATATTAGAGCACATCACTGTATGCTTGAATACACAGAAATCACCATCTTAGTAATGTACATTATATTAGAGCACATCACTGCATGCTTGAATACACAGAAATCACCATCTTAGTAATGTACATTACATTAGAGCACATCACTGCATGCTTGAATACACAGAAATCACCATCTTAGTAATGCACATTATATTAGAGCACATCACTGCATGCTTGAATGGAGGCACTGACCAAGGGCTGCGTTCACTTCTATACTTCCAGACACATCAGGTCTGCAAATGCAACATCTTGCATGACAAGCTGTATTTACAATATATTCTATAGCATTGTTTCCACAAGTATCAGTATGTTTGCCACAGCAGGGGTTATGGAGGCATATGTGTGAGCTAACAGTGGCACCATGTGTGTGTTTATGATTTCACACATTCCACTGATGGAGAGTCCAGCACAAAAGAACAACATAGTGCTGATGTCAGCAGGGTATCAGTAATAGATGATGGTGATAACAACATGAAAGTGCCATGGTCTGATGACACAGTGGCACTGTCTGCAACATTACAAGGGGAGGGGGTCACCCACATGCACTATTACAGAAGCTCCTGTATAGGCAGTGGATGGGCTTCACCTGATATGACAGACATCCTGTACCTGATAATTCTACACAGGTTATAACTCTGTCCCCAGTCCTCAATGTATCTGACATGTACACCATATGGAATTCATGTAGAAGGTGTAGCTCTGCCATGACTTCAGGAATGTCCCTGGAACAGCTATATCCCTCGGACTGACTAGCCGATGAGCAAGTCAGTGATCTACCAACACCTCAAGTATCATCCCATTCTGACTTGTTTGTGTCTTTCGGCTTTTCCCTGTTAGGGGTCGCCACAGCGGAACTCCGGTCCGCTAATGATTGGCAGTAGATTTTTACGTACTGGCTTGCCGGGCCTAACGCACAACCTTCAAAGAAGGAACGCACATTCACGCATGTCGCCACACAGAAGACGCTCTAACTGAGAATCGAACGGGCAACGTCTAACTGTGAAGCGACAACGCTACCACAGCACCACCACCGCATCATCCCATTCTGACTAAAAATTGAAAAAAAAAAACGTTAAAAGTTGTTTCTTCTTTTGAGCAAGCAACTACATGTATTAGCTTTTCTTTGCAGACATACTCTTTATTCTTTATCTGACTTTTCCTCAAACTGCTGCAGACTCCCATTCACACCCATAGTGTCCATTTACACCTTCTAGGTCCTACTCACTGAAACTTTATCAATATGATTTTCTCTGTATATGTAGTAAAATCTGTTAACACAGAGTTTAACATTTTACTAATCTAGATTCATCTCTTGAAAAAAAAAAAAAAGCTTGAGCAAGTGTATAGATAGGATCACCCGTTTCACTTCTGGACATAACAGTCATATGCACTACTGTCTTTCCTTAAATGATCCTGGCTGGTTTGAAGTTCACCATTACTTCAATTCCATATAGCTATACTTGGTTCACAAATGTGTATACAGGCCTAATCACCAATCTTTATTTGACAGTATTTCTTGGAGAACCCCTCCAGGGAATATTTGAAAATCCACTCCCCAAATTGTCCATATTCCTAGGTCATTTAGTAAACACAGTGACTGCATTCCCTACCTACACTAGCAAAGTCTAGATGAAGCCTCCTATTGCAATAAGAACTACCAATGACAGGTGCACATTAAAAACCCTCCTGGCTGCATGCCTAAGTAATAGTTGGAGGTATGACAATTGCTGTATCATTTAAATATTCCACAAGCCTATCTCAATTAGATGTCCCTCCACATAACCTTTGCTGTATCATAAAACTGATTATATTAAACTATGCTAATGTTGTGAATACTGCACATAATCACTCTGCTCTTTTGTTGTTGGCTTTGCATTAACATTGACTCTAAAATGTATTGCATGTAACACATGTAAGTGTATACTTAGAATTTCTTTGTTATAGCACATACATCTTTATTAATGTTTAGATAATGACTAACTGTGCACTGATGTTCTGTCGGAGAACTGGACATTACCCAACAAGGTGTTAATGTACATATATTGCCCATGTGTATATATGAGAGGGAGAGAGATATAAAAGGAAGAGAAACAGAGTGAGTGAGAAATTAAGAGAGATAGGAGAGGGAAAGACTTACTGGATACATTTAACTTCTTTGCTCAAGAATTCTGGATAAAGCCAACAGAAATTGGAAAAAGCTAAAAATCAGGGACAGTTTTCAAATATAACTACAATTTAATTAAATACAGCAAGAGGTTTTCAATCAACATACATTTTCTGAAAAATAAGACTGAAGTTATAATGTCATGCTTCATTGTCAGAATCTCCAATGATTTACCAGAAAATCAAACATTTTTGAACACATAGCACAATTAAAGGCAGTTGAGAGGCAATGTTTGGGGGGGGGGGGGTTGTAGTACCTTACAATGTATAATTCGATCTACTTCATAACGTCGAAGACACACATACTCGAGTTACATCGAGACAATAATTGCAAAGACCTGTTTACTCAAAATCTTAAAATAATGAAAGCCAGAACATAGAACTTTTCAAGCTACCACAAGTCCTGTCTTCACTTAAAGGAATCCTGCTCCATTTAAATACAGCCTGCACTAAATATGTATCAGTGGTATGAAATGGAGATCATAGTACAGTGTGAATGTGGAAATTTACCCTTTTCGCACTGTAGTGTGATCTCAGAGTTGGTATATATAAGTTAGGGGTAGTGCAGTCCCCCACATGGAGGGGTGCAGGGGGTTTGTCCCCCTGCAAAACTGCTGATAATTATTTAGTATAGGCTGCATTTAAATGGAGCAGTGTTCCTTTAAGTGAAGACCAGATTTGTGGTAAGTTGAAAAGTTTGATGCTCCAGGTTTCATTATTTTAAGATTTCGAGTAAACGGGTTTTCGCTATTATTATCTTGCTGTTATGCAGTTTGATTATGTGGGTCTTCAACATTATAAAGCAGACCCATATAATTAAGCGATAACCCATGACTGGGTGTGGTTATCACAGGATTAACCCACAGTTGGCTTTGTTTAGTCACACTTACTTTTCTTAAATAATGCCTTTGTATAATGGCACTGTGGTGTTGTTCCACTTTTTTCTGTGCTTGTTGATGGACTGCTAAGCAGGTTGTTAATGCCAGCTGGCATCCATAGCATCTGCTGTCTATCTTCTTGATCACTTTGCCTCTGCCTTGCAATCTGATAGAGTTCCTTTGTGCCATCTACTAATCACTTTTGCAGTAGCTAGTAGATGGCACAAAGGAACTCTATCAGTGCCTCTGATGCCTTTTTCTTTGCTATTGTGACTCTTCTCTTTGCTATTTGTTAGCCAAGCAATATTCCCTCTCAGCCTCGACTGCCTTCTCTAGCTCTCACGTTTCCCTGTACTCCTTCTTTCTTTTGATAACTTCCTAAACTTCTACATTCCACCAGCAGCTTTGTACCTTATTTCAACATATCTGTTCAATAGTTTTCATTCATGTTTTTTGAGACAATGTCATTCTTTTTGACTCCACATATTTCCTCTTCTGTCTGAGGTGCTAGAGCCCTGTGTATTTCCTGGACTATTGAGCTTTCGCTCTTGTCAACTTCTAAGTCTTCAGCCTAGTTCCTGTTGACCATACAGCATTTTTGGAGCTGGTTGTAGCCACCAGTAGTTTATGCTGTAGAATATTTCACTGAGGATGACTTTGCAATCTCTGATCCTACCCCAGTGCCCTTTCCTTACTAGGAGGAAGTTTACATGAGTTATATGTTGGTCAATCTTGTATGTCATCTTGTTGTTATCTTCCATGCTGAACCACGAGTTAGCTACTGTCAAGACATTTGCCAGATGGAAGTCCTATTCTGTGTCATCCAATATGAGCATATTGGGCCTCCCATTATCAAAACCAATTCCTGTTATCCTGATTTCTATAGTAGGTCCTGCAACTGCTGCCTGATTACGCTCTTTAATTTCGCCACCACAACCCCACTGTGGGGCATCAGTTGAGATTTTCTTTAGACTGGAGTCAATTTTTAGGAGTCTATCACTAATTCTGATGATATCGCTCATTGAGTTTTGATAAAGTCCATTTGTTGCTGTAGGATGAAAGCACTCAACTGTTTTTGGAATAAAATCTTATGGAGGAGTTCCTTTGACTGTTGTTTTGTCCTTCAGTACTTTTGCTACGTTGTTATTAGTATTTCCTTCCCCAGTTTGGTTCAGTCCAACTTGATTAAATCACTTGAATACCTTTGGTGGTTTTTTATGTTTTATAGAACTACTGTGATTGTGTCATGTAGCTCTCGTAGAATCGTAATAGCAACCTCTGTACTTTTACTACTAGCACTTACACCACATCTCAAAGGACTGACATTGGTTGAACATTTTTAATCTTTTCTTTGCAGATGGATTGTCATTCTGCATTTTGATGAATATTATTGTTATGCATGTTTTGTACTGATTATGTTTTGGATTTTTGGCCCTGATTTTTGCCTACAAATGAACAATGTCATTTGAGTATGAAAGTTCTTCAGTCTGGAAACAGTCTGAATACTTTCTGCATATTGTGGTCCAGATCAGTGAACTGTTTGTCTGCATGCTACTAATCTAGTTACACTAGTGCAAAACCTTGTGCATTCTGTAGTAACTATGTCTCTTGTTGGATGTAGTAGCTTTCTAGGCAGCCTGGTCATTATAAGTATCATTTACTTGCTTGGCTGGAACAACTAACAGCATGCCAAGAGTTACTATTATATAGTATAAGCCAGACTCAAACAATACCTGCCCAACTCTTGGTTATGCACCTACGCTGTACATGGATAATCACACCACCTCATCACTTGAACTGTAAATTCTTACAGTCATTTTCTTTTCAACTTGTATAGAGCCAACATGTGAATGTATGCCCCCCTGTTTTAGTATATATATATGTATGCTTTTTGATTCTTTTGTTTAGCTCATGTCTGTGTATGTTTTTGGAAATATTTTTAATTTCTCATACCTACTTTGGGTAGTTTAAAAATTTTAATTGCTTACCATGTTTGTAATGATTTATGTTTTAATATGTGAACAAGGAGTTTTTCTCTCCAGGGCTCTGCTGAAAAGGGGTTTTGCCAAGTTAGACTACCCAGTGAACAAACTAAATTTTGCAGAAGGACTCATTGCCAACATTTGGTACTCATTATTTAAATATGAGATACTTTCTAAAAACAGACATGAATAAAAATTTTCTTGCTGTGTTACAGCAGACCTGACTTTTCCTTAAAATCATGAGAAGTTAAATGTTAGACTTCCGGTGTGTCGGTTATGTGTTAGTGTCCTAAAATCAAACAAAATAAGTGGGAGGTTTAAATCTTAGTCTGGTTGCTGTGGTGTTCTCGAAATCACTTAAGGATCTGGCACGCGGAAAATAAATGAAAAAAAAAAAGATAGAAGCATGTTGTCCAACAGAATTATACTTACACAAAACTTAATTTCATTCTTAGTAGGTAAAACAAATAAGAAAAGACTGGTCAAGAGGACACTAAGTTAATGGATTCTGTTTTGAATTAAATGAGCAATAATTAATACATGGAACTTTCAACTGTAATTGCAACTCAGAATCTGCAAGTTGATGCAACAAACTTCAACAAAACATTATGCATATTGTTAGATAGGAATAACTTTAAACAAAATCATGTCCCACCTAATGTGTAGGATTTTATGTGCACTTATGAGAGTGAGGTATTACAGTTACAATTCTGGCTTGCTTAATGCCAACATTTTAGTAATTTAAGCACTTACTACCTAGCTATCATTGAAATCAACAGTGACAGCCCAGAATCATGCACCTAATACTTTGTACATAAGAAAATAATTTAGTGTTGATTAGATGGAATGTATTCCCTTGTTCATAATGTTTGCTCAGACCATAACTGGATCAAAAGTTTGGAAAAAGCTTTAACGTGCATATTGGAGTACCTAGAACCTTACAACTTCTGAAGGTCTATCTCCCAAACCACCAGCTTAATTCAATTATTTCACTGTAATCTTAACTAGTGATGGTATGTGGAAAAGACTGAGGACAGAACTAAAGAGTAAAACAAAATCTGAAAAAACAAGAAATAAGTAATTCATATGAGGAGAGTGACCAGGATGGGGAGAAAATGGGAGGCAAATAAGACTACCAAGAATTACCAGCATGGGATAAACCTTAATACCTATTATTATTGATTATTTTAACTGACTTTCGTTTCTCTATGAAATATACTTTCTACAATTCTGTGTTTTCAGTTTGATTTGCACATTTCTAAACATGAAAAGAAAACGAGATAAGGGTGTACCAAGAATATGAAGAATATAGTATTGAATAAATATTGGCATTTGTGTTTGGTCAGCAGTAGCTCTGCAATCAACATCTATTCTGGATCCAACACTGATATTCTGAAGCACATTAAATGTCAGCCTTGTCAGGATAAATGACTGAATTTAAATAAAAAAAAAAAAGTTTAGAGAAAACAATACTATAAAAATAGTCAGTCTTTAAAAATAACTTGTTGATATTAACAATGTACACATGATGCCCAAATATGCTTATTTATGTAATTAACAGAAGTGTTAATAGATGCAATACTAATCGGAATGATTGAGTATTCCATTGAAGGAATTAAGAAACATTTTTTTGAGGTAGACCATAAACTACAATGAAGTTTGAAGATAAAAAATAAGGGGAAGAATAGAAAGGCATGCATTTAAATGAAATATCCACTGAAACCACATTTAATTTAATCCAGAACCAAAGACGCTGTACCATACTAAACTATATAGCATGGACACATTTAGAGTCACCAGTATTAAACAATTATAGTTTACTATTAATTTTCTAAAACATTTAATTCACAGAAACACAAGATTATTCTCCCCATCATTTTGAAATAGCACTAAGACATTTTCAAAAAAATAAATAATTATTAAAGTCTCTGGTTCATAATTTCATAGTTGCATACGAGGCTAACGACCCCTAGGGCCCTTATAAACCTGGCCATGCAACCCAAATGTGACCCACAAATTTGATTTGCTGTCTGCCTCTGTCCAGCAGAGGCATAGGCACCAGAACAGGGGTTTAATTCTGATTACTCAAACATTGGTCCAACTGCACTTAAATAGGCTTAGGGAGGAATTATGCTTCACATGGATGGAAAGCCTGTTCCAGAGAATGGAAATTATCTGTCTCTCCAACATTTATGTATTTATTATTATTATTATTATTATTATTATTATTATTATTTATTATTAATGTCACAAGCAAAATGTATATCTTTTGATTTAGTAGTTCTGATGCTGTTTGTTTTGCATTTAGGTTCATAGGTTCATAGGTTTATACTAGGCTATCTGCCCTAAGGCATTTATAAGCTTAGCCCAAAGTTTTGTGGCTTACGCCACCCCTTATATGAAAAAAATACTGTACCCATTAGTTTGTTGTGCCTCTGTCCAGCAGTGACACAGAGATGATTCCCGGGGTAAACCTATGATCTCCCATCCACAGGTCAAGATTTCTCTTGAACAGAGCCAGCGAGGTGCTCTGCCTCACATGGACCGGGATTTTATTCCACAGCATAGGGAGTCTCTGAGTGATAAATCTATCCCTCCAGCACGTCCTATTTATATCCCTGCTAAGGTTTAAGTCGCTTGCTCTAGTTGTTTTGTTGGATTTGGATTTTTTGAGGTGGAGCATGTCCATTAATTCCGGGTTGGACATGGCCTTGTATGTCAGGCACATGTCACCTCTGAGCAGACGGTATGCGACTGAATAGAGCTGGAGTTTCTTCAATCTGGCAGTATATGACAGATTTTGGAGTCCCTTTATCCTTTTGGTGAGGAACTTTTGGGGTCTCTCCAATTGCTGCAGATGTCGGGTGAGATACATCCCGAATGGGGCATTGTACTCGATCATTGGTCTGATAAGTGAAGAGTACAGGGGAACAATGACCTCACTAGATCTGGATGTGAATCCCTTCATGATCAGGTGGGCAATGTAGAAGGTCTTTCTAACCACTTTAGCAACGAGAGTGTCAAAAGAAAGGCCACTGTCAACCTGGGTCCCCAGGTCCCTGATAACCTCTTCTGTGCTTAGTGGATTGCCACCTATATGGTAGCTTGGGGTTACCTTGTTTTTCCCGAAGGGTATGACTATACATTTTTGGCGTTTAACTTCAGGCCATGGCTCTGGCACCAGCTATCTGTTTCCGTGAGTCCCTTCTGAAGGATATCCGTGTCCGATGCACTTTCCACTATGGCGCCCAGTTTGCAGTCGTCTGCAAACTTTGTCAGCCAAAGTCCTCCCATGTTGGCCTGTACTTCTGAGAAGTAGATGCTAAACAATAGGGGGCCAAGGACCGAGCCCTGTGGGACACCACTTGTGACCGGCTTGGAGTCTGACATAGCGCCAGCAACTCTAACCCTGTGAGTTCTGTCCTTAAGCCAGTTTGCAACCCATCTTGTGACATATGGGTTTACATTTAAGCTGGTAAGTTTTTCTACAATACCCGAGTGGGGTATTGTGTCGAAAGCCTTTGCAAGGTCAAGGTAGGCTGTATGGACTGCCTTTCCCTCATCAATGGCCTTGGTGACTGTTTCGAAGAAGTCAACCAAGTTCAAAAGGCATGATCTGCCCTTGACGGCCAAACTGGGTCGGGTCCAATGTCTGCAAGTCCCCTATATCTTTGTTTATGAGCTCCATTATGATCCTCTCCATAGCTTTGCAGACTAGACTTGTTAAGCTTATGGGGCGGTAATTACCAGGGTCCGTGAGGCACCGCCTTTGTGGAGTGGGACCACAGTTGCCGTCGCCACTCCTTGGGCATGTATCCTGTGGTAAGGCTGAGATTAAACAGCTGCCTTATGTGCGGGTTTAATTCCTCATTTAGCTCGTGTAGCACACAGCCGGGGACACCATCTGGTCCCATTGATGCTGTGCTTTTAGCTTTAGAGAGAGCAGCTTTCACCTGCGCATTTGAGATGTCTGGGAGGCTACACTCCGCTGGGATAGTTATCTCTCCTTTAGGGGAGGGGGTGAAGTTTGCACTGAACCTGTCTGCCAGTATGTTGGCAATGTCTGTGGGTTCAGTGATTTTTGTATCATTTTGGACTAATTCTGAGCATATCTGGGAGTTTCCACCCAGGTTCCTAACATAGCTGAAAAAGGCCTTATGATTGTCCTTAGTTGATTTTATGAGTGCTCGTATTTTTTTACTAATAATGATCAGGGGTGACTTCCCTTTTATGGATTTTGTTCTATCGTGTAATAGCTTTCTCCTCTTATTGTAAAGTTTGTTAATGGCTGAGGTCCACCAGACTGGACGTTTGCCCTTTGTGGAAAGAGTCTTGGTTTTATTTGGTATTGCCTATTCCATGCAGTCCTGGAGGTGTTCATAGAAGGCATTTGTAAGGGCTTCTGCAGCTTGGGTTGTGGTTTCCACTGGCTCAGGGGCCTTGAAGGATACCACACCAGTCTTGAGTAGTGTGAAGTTTGCTTTAGAGAAGTTCTTCACTGTGGTCTTTTTTGTTTGGGGTGGGCGGGGGATGTGGATTTCCAGTGAGATTAGTTTATGATCAGATCTCACCAATGAGGGATATACATCCGGTGTGGAGCATTTTGTCCCCATGTTTGTGATAATGAGATCTAGTATATTTTCTCCTCTCGTGGGAACAGTGACTAGCTGTTCCATGGCATTTGAATTTATGAACTCCAGGAACCGTTGGGCTAGAAAGTTAGGGCTTGAGTAATGTTCCCAGTCTATATTCGGGTAGTTGAAGTCACCCAATATGATGGTGTTTGGAGATACATTTATACCCTCCAGTGTCTTCAGGAAGGCTGTGTGGGGTTCCTGAGTTTGAGAGGGTGGCCTGTAGCATGCTACAATTTGTAGAGCAGTTTTGCCTATGGTTAGTTGCACCTGGATGGTTTCCAAAGCTTCGTGCGTTGCCATCAACCTGGAGGTGTGGGTATCCTTTATGAATATGGATACACCCCCTCCTTTTGTGGTGTGGTCCGGGTTTTGGGGCCGGAACGCATGATATGAGGTAAAACCTAATAGTGCCGGGGTGCTCTCAGGAGCCTTGAACCAGGTTTCAGTTACAGCACATCGATGTTCTCCATACTGAGAAGGGCCTCGAGTGCGTGCATTTTGAGATTTAGACTTCTGGCATTGAGCAGTATTACCCTCAGTTTCTTCCCATTTTTGTTTTCTAGGGTGGTAGGTTTAGAATTTGAGCCTTGCCTAAAAAAGGCACTATGGGGGTGGCAAGAGCCTTAGCCAATATCCAGAATCCCAGGGGTGACAGGTGCAAGCCGTCCCTTGCAAAGCAGCGTGGCTTGTCAAGCATGTCATCCCAGGCAGACAGACACTGGATCCCCTTTGAATGACACGCAAAAGGTTCATCAAAACAGTGTCCAGGGATGCCCTGTATGACAGGCAAAGATCATCTTTCAGTAGTCTGTATAATACAAGTAAAAAGGCAGGGCTTTGAGGCAATTACCATAGGAGATTTTGTTTACTCAGTGTATTCTTTCTGTAAGGAACTTTTGTGGACATTCCAGCTGCAAAGGATTTGATAATGAGCTACATGATACTTGTAAAAAGTTATTCTCTTCTACTGATTAAAATAATCAACTGTGGTATCAACACATCCCTTCTCTCTCTCTGTCTACAGGATTTCCTACAATATTTCAGGTTTGAATTACAGAAGATGCTTTTGTGTTTCCAGAGTTGCATACTTCTGAGAGAATTACCAAATAAAGTAATATCTCTTTACTTGGACTAGCATTTTTAAGGAATATTAAGGTTTAAGCACTACAGATATTCACACAGCAAAATTAGTTTCACTTTCAAACTGCAGTACATTCTCTGATTATTTAATGAACATGTTCATACCATACTTTCCTTTTAAATGTTACATGCACACTAAAATGACAAGTACAGTGCAACGTTTCCTTTTGTCTTCTAGAGAATGGCTCTTATTTTTCTTAATTTAGTGTAGCATTAGTGCAACTTAATTAATATCTCCTGCGGTTCCTTTTTAAAAGAACAGATATATTTTTTCAGCTTTATCTCACCTTCCTAGACTCAAATAAGTTGTGTTAAAAAGCTCTCAACCAATTAAGCTTGTGGTAATGGTCCATTTCAAGTTACACTCAGAATTTCTTGTTTAAACGATCCTGCATTTTCAAAAACAGGGTAGAAAATATTTGCTATTTCTACCTGTAATTCATTTGCCCTGACAGATAAACTTGCTTTTCTGACTTTCCTTTGGGTCTCTGTAGCCATGTTTCCCTAATCACTGGATGCACCATAGCTTATTTTCAGCATTACCAACATTTTGACACTTCTCACAGGTTTTGCAATACCATCTCACATCATTTGCAAATCCTTGCAAATAAAAAATCGCATAAGCCCATTTTTCTGTGTATTTGCCAATTAGGGAACAAAAAGGACTATTTATGTGCTAATGCTACAAAGTCCAGTTGGTAGGTCTTTGAGCCTATCAGCTGCTGCACTTTTCCTACTACATATCTTAAAGGAGTACATTTTCTCCGCAACAACCCCTTGTTTTTGCATACAGATTCTCAATGCCTTTAAAGACTATAAACCACCTTTGCTATCTTCCTCAAATTTTGTAAATTAGCATCTGATGTCTGTTTCAGCTATCTCTTTGTGATTCTTCACAGTTTATTTTCCAGTGGTTGTCCAGTATTGTTAAACAGCTATGTCTTAGATTCAGGCTTTCTGCTACAAAACATTTCTCTCCCCCTGAAGTAAATTCTTACAGAGAAGGCTCTGTACCTTTTGACATCTATGGCTCAGACTTAGGCTTCCTGCTACTACATAGCTCACCCTTTGAATTAGTTACATTATCAGTTCCTGTTAAAAATGTGGGTACAGACTGAGTCCCCCCCCTTGACCCCTACTTTCCCAAATGTTCACCTCTATGCCTTCTGCATATAACTGCATGTGCAAAGGTAATCTATCAAACATTGCCTATTAGACTAGCCACTTTGATTCATCAAACATTATCTGCTTAACTCCCTGACCCCTCTTTCCAGTGCAAATAAACCATGGTCAATGGTAGTTAAAGAGGTGTCTCTCTCATGGCCCCATTTGGAGTGGACTGCCTGGGCATTTCATTTTCCTGTCCAACAAAGCAGTAGTCCTATCCTTTTGAAACTGCTTTTTTCTGCTGGAGAGGGTAATGACTTTCAAAAATGTAAAAAAAAACATTTGAATAATTGGGCTACTATATATATTAGACACCAAACACCAATTGGTGTCCTTTATAATTGCCACATCCAGATACACAATGGCTTGGTCATTCACCTCAAACGAAAATTTTAGAAAACCAGTACAGCTCTTGATGTATTCCTTGAAACTCGAAATTGTCTCCTGGTGCCTGTCCATATGAGAAAAATGTTATTCTGGTACCTAGAGTACATGGCTCAGGATTCTTTGAAGCTACTGTTAAACAAAAACTTCTCCTCCCAGGTAGACATAACTGCGTTGGAATAGATGACGCCACAAGCTGCACCCATGGCCACACCTTTTGTTTGCAGAAAAAAATGGTTTCCAAAAATTCTATAGTTATTATACAAAAACGGTTCCATAAGATTACAATGCAAATTAATTTTTTTTCCATAATAATTTTTATTGATATATATTTTCCAAATACAATAAAATCACACACATAATTCACTACTATTACTATCAAAACTATATACAATATCTACACGAAATGCTTCCATATAAAAATCGTCATTATTACAAAAAAGAAAACACCAGGGAAGAAAAAACAAAGCCAAAACATTTGTAGAAGTACTTTGCGTCCATACATATCATACATGTTTTCAAAACATTGTTTCCTCCACATATACATCCAAACTTTAATATATTCCTAATAACAGTATTATGCTAATATAATGTTAAAAACCTTTTCCCATATTTTCAGGTTATTAATATTTTTGTTACTTTGCTTCAGGAGTAATTTATGTGCTAATATATGCTTTATAGCCACAAGCTTGAAATTATCCCATGATGTCTTGTCTGGTTCTAACCAATTTGTAGCTATATATAACTTCATCAGCAAAAAATATTCATACATATTATAGTTTGTGACCTAGAGAGCTCTCTTGGAGGAACATGTAGAATCATAAATTCCCATGATAACGTTGAACTTTGATAACCCATCTTTTGTAGTTGTGTTCTAAGAGAGTTCCAAAGTTTACATATACACTTGCAGCTCCAGAACATATGAAGAAGAGCCGCCGTTTGATTTATGCAATATGGACAAGTTGGAGAATTCCTTGGATTAAATTTATGTAACCTAAGACGAGTATAATAAGCATTATTCCAAATCATCAACTGCGTATACATCAACTTTTGAAAAGAGACCGATTTTATTGTTAAATCAATTGCTTTTAATACCTGATTATCTGCTACTGTCATTTTGTTAACCCAATACCATGACCACAGAATTTTATCCTGGAATTTTAAATCTTTAATTAATTTATTTGTTGTTGTTATAAATTTGACCTCCTGTTGGACAGCCTGCCACAATTCAGAGCATTTATCCACAATTCCGACTACCGGTTTAAAGTTTTCAAAATGACTCAGAGCAAGTTCTCTGATTTGTCTCATGACAACCATACAACTCTTAGGAAGATTCAATTCCTGTCTAACTTGCGAAGCCGATAAATTAAATTTATTAAAAACATCAATCAGAGTCAAATTAACTATTAATGGGAATTTACTGAGATCAGTCAACTGATTATTTAGTTTAAAATTGGGATTCCTATGGAAAGGCTGGAAAACCATCATATATTGCAACAAGTCTACTGATTGGAATAAATTTTGCAAAGATGACAAATATGTTTTTAAGTGGTCCATAATCCCATACTTTATCAAACTAGTTTTATCCAAAAAGTGTAAAGCTTTAGGATTTATGTTCCGATCTAGAATATGCTTGTAATTCAAGACCACCCAGGTTGGTATCCACTTTGTACTAACTACCTCGTAATTGGCAATTCTTAAACACCTGTTGGCGTTCACAATTAAATAGTACACCTCAAAATTCGGTAACTCAAGTCCTCCTGTACTCTTCGGGGTCATTAATTTCTCATACGATACTCTAGTTTTCTTTGGCTCCCAAATAAATTTAGCTAGATCTTTATGAATTTGTTTAAAAACTGTTTTTGAAATTGATACTTGAGCAAACCTAAAGATATACAACAATCGTGGTAATATATTCATTTTCACTATTGATACTTTTGCCAATACCGGTAGTCTTAAATTCCTCCATCTGCCACAATCAGCTACTATTAGTTCCCATACTCATTTAATATTATTACTATAAAAGTCCTTATTATCCGTAGAGAAGCTAATACCCAAATATTTGATATTTTCTTTACATGATATCTTCCCCACCAGGGACATTAATGAAAAAGGTTTAGGGTTCTTAACGGAAAATACTAGTTTTCTCCAAATTAATTTTGTAATTAGAGACTTCTGAAAATTCGTTTATAACATTTAATATCTTTTCACCATCAGAAATTGGGGTTGTACAATAAATAATAAGATCATCAGCAAATGCCGACATTAATAATTTATTCCTATAAAGTATTGGTGCATTATGATACAAATTTTGCTTAATATATAAAAATAGAGGTTCTAAATAAAGGTTAAACAATAAGGGGGACAAAGGGCAACCCTGCCATGTACCATTTTTAATCTGTATTCTTTTAGAATAACTCCTATTAATATATAACGTAGTATACGGATTACTATATAATATTTGTAGTATCTGAATAAATTCTTGTGGCATATTGAAATAAGGTAACACATCAAGCAAAAAGTTTCTATCCACTCTATCAAATGCTTTCTGAGCATCTATTATAAGGGCATAAATATTAGAGTTGTTTTGTTTAGCATACATCATCATATTATGTAGTGTAAGTGTGTTATCACTAGTTTGTCTAGTTGCCATAAATCCAGCCTGTTCCTTAGAAATTAAATGGATCATAATCTTTTTTAATCTACATGCTATAATGGTAGTTAGAATTTTCATATCCACATTTATTAATGCTATTGGCCTGTAATTATCCGGGCTTTGGGGGTCTGAATTAGCTTTATGTATAAAGATTGTTTTTGACGCATTAAGGTGAGGGTCACTAATTTTATTTCTGATTATGTAGTTAAATACATGAGACAATATTTTACCAAAACTATCAACAAACTCTTTATAAAATTCAACTGTCAAACCATCAGGACATGGTGACTTATGTACTTTCATATGTTGAATTACATATACTATTTCCTATGGAGATATAGGTTTAATCAGATCACCTTGCAGACTCTCTTCTAATTTTGGAAAATTAATTTTTTGCAAGAATCTTTTATTCTGTTTATGTATAGACCTATCAATTTGACCCTCATAAACCTTGGTATAGATTTTTTCGAAAATATCAATAATATCCTCAGTTTTAGAATACACTGTCTCATTGCATTGTATTTCCGAAATATATACAGTTGTTTTCGATTGATTTATAATCCTTGCCAATGCTTTTGACGGTATTTGAACATTATTGGCATATTTCACTAAACACCTATGCTCCTGAAGTGTTACTCTACTATTATGCAGCAAGAAGAGATCCCTTTGACATTTCAACATTTCCTTCTTTGTTTGAGCATTAAAATTCTGAATCAGTTCTTTCTCAAGTAGCTTCACTTTTGTTTCTAATTTTTGAATATCATTGTTTTGTCTTTTCTTATAATATGAGGCTTTTTGCAAAAGAAATCCTCTAATTTGAGATTTAGCTGCTGCCCATTCAATATCAGGAGTATGTTCCTGAAGCTTCATCCTATCTGTTAAACCTTTCAGATATTTTACAATTCCATCTATTATATCCTTTTTATTTAACAGATTTGGATTAAGTGACCAATTGTAACCTCTATGCATTCTTGTATCTTTTAAATCTTTAGAAAACCTTAACAAAATTTTTGAGTGATCTGAGAGATATCGAGTATGTATAACCACTACTGGTTCCAAATTAATTAATGCTTTGGATATCACAACAAAATCTATCCTAGACCACATTTTGTGGCATGGTGAATAGAAGGTATACTTAATTGCATTATTAATATTATGTGCATAACAAAAGGGGTCATATAATTGAAAATCTTCCTTGAAGTCATTTAATGCTATCCCGGCCTACTTGTTAAATGCTCTTTGTGGACAAGACCTATCCAACTTTAGATTTTGATAGGTATTCCAATCCCCACCCTCAATAAAATAATAACCATCATACTGTGTTAAGATTGGATATAATGATGTTATGAAACTTTGTTGGTCATTACATGGTGCATATATATTCAAAAGTAGAAGAGGTTTATCAAACAATGCAAATTAATTTTATCTTGATCCAAATGTGAATGAAAATGTAAAAATTCTGCAAACCATTTCAGTCCCACATCATGTGGGATCACCAAATACAGATCTTTTACGTCAGTGGTAACAAACAGGCCAAGAGTAACTGTCCCCACATCATTACACATCTGTAAAAATTGCCAAGAATCTTTTAACAGGTGCTTCACCACTTGAACATATGGTTTCACCTTAAAGTCCAAGTACTTTGCAATAGCTGACATGATGGAATTCCTGGCATCCACAATTGGACAAAATGGTGGATTAACTATGTCCTTGTGAAGCTTAGGGACTCCAAATATTGTGGGGATAACAGCCTCTTTTATACAGAAATACTCATATTCTTTCTTCTGAATTTGACCTTGCATAAACATGTCAAACAGGGTAGAGTAAATTCTACTATAGGCCATGTGCACCTCATTTTTTGACACCTGGGAATATGAATCCTGGAACAAGATGTCATACATTTTTACTGGCATAAATAACATTGTCCATCAAAACTACCCCTCCCGCTTTATCTGGTTTCATGAACTGGATGCCTTGCGATTTTAGACTCCTAATGGCCTGTAACAACTCCCCTTGGATGTTATAGAGACCTATTTGTCTTCTGTAACTCAGCCCATGTCTTAGGTCTAAGTCACATATTACCTTGTAGATGTTCAAAAGTGGATGCGTGGGGGGGGGGGTTAAATATACTAGGCACTAGCAATTTACCTGACACAGAATGATTACCTTGATTCCCATACTTCAGAGCCATAAGTTTGCAAAATGTCCCTGTCTTTCCTTCATATTTTGTCCTGCTCCCCCAAAAAAATGAATTTTCTTGTACATTTCTGAGAGCTAGTCAATAATGTCAGATGTTAAGAGTTTTATACTTATTGTTCAAAAAATGCATGCTGATGCAAAACCTGCTGCAATATTAACTTTTTAACTTAAATGGAGTACTATTTTACAGTTATCCCTGGTTTTGACTCTATCACCACCCAATTATTTTGTCTTTTCATGAATACTTAAGCAAAGAATTTGAGAGAACATCTCTCCAGCCAGTATTTAAAAAAAGAAGCCCTGAGCTTGTACAAATCTCTCCTAATATAGGATGCAGACTTCTTTTAAGCAAATAGACACCTGTAAGCTGTCCTGTCCTCCTAAAAGAAGTAAAAATCTACACACAGCAGAGCTGGCCACAGAACTCTAATAACGGTCCTCAAATCACTCTATCCTGTGCACTCGTCAGCCAGGCAAATAGAAGCTTCTCTCAGTGGCTAACAAGAAACTCCTTCAAAACAAACTACAAGTCTTTTGAAAAGAGGAAAGTCCCAGTCAAAATGCTGTTGTTCAAAAGGCTGAAGAATGAATGAATTTTCAGCTGGAGATAGTTTAATTTGCCTTCCTGCCAGCACTATTTACTGTTCTCACTGCTCCTTAACCAATCATGAATTGTTATTTGAAGACTGGACCTGCAGTCTTTGACTACTTGCTGTTAGGTCTGGTCTGCAAATAACAACTCATGATTAGTTAAGGAGCCAGTGAGGACAGTTCATTCTGCAGTCATGAAGTTTAGCTAAAAAAAAAAAAGTCAACTCAGTGGGAATGACCCCACCAAAACTCTGTGCAATGAGAATAATTTTATAAACTTGGTGGTCTAGTCTGAAGGCAGCAGGAGAAAAAAATAACAGCTCAGTTTGATCCTGGATTTCAATTTTCCAGATCACGTGCCAGAGCTCATGCCTGGCTAAAGCCAAGGCTGGCTCACTCTCCACCACCTATATATATATATATATATATATATATATATATTAAAAAGACAAGTATAATGCATATTCTTTTACTCTTACATTTTATTCAATACAGCTTTATTAACATTTTAAAAGGATTTATTTTCCAGTTTATTAAGGATTTTCACACTTCCATGCATGCTCCACCAGCAGTAACTATCACAGCAAAAGTGATTATTAGTTCTAGAGATGCCATCAAGGCATATTTCATGATCTGTTGTTATTGCCTTGCCACACTAAAGACCATTAATTTGTACTTTTTTTATGTTTATATTTCAAACACCTGACACATTTGTCAAATTGCCAGATATTAAATAGCTGTCCATTTTCATTACTTATACATTTATAAATACCAAAAATAGAAAGATTTAATTCAACAAATGGATATATGCTATCGCCATCAATGTTTACAAGTTTGCTCCTTTGGACAAAAGACCAGAAAAATCTGTAGAGTCCTGTCCACAGCTGCGCTAACAGTCCTGAAATTTTAGCAGGAACTAAATATTTGGTTTGCAGTGTGACAGGTTTAGCAGTTATGAGGGTGAAACTTAGCCTGTGTGCTCTTATCAATGTCTGTAAAGTGAATCTTATTTTTATATCTTACTAATGAATCTGTCATTATTATTGTCTGAGGCCTTATATGTAAGCCTCAGGATGTGAGTTTGCAGTGACAGACAGTGCAGTCTTGCTTCTCTCAGAATGAGTTTACCACAGGAGACTTGGGGTCAGGTTGGCAATTTGCAGACACTTTCAAAATTACAAGTGGCATTTCATCAGTAATTTTAAAAGTACTCAACATACGATCATTACTTTTTTCAACTTAAGTATATTTTATGTGGTATGCATTTGGAACTGAATTATGTGCAATGCGGTTAACGTAATCTTCTGCCATCTTTAATTAACTGCTGTTTGCCTGCTCATAGCTGACCAGGCATCAGTACATAAATCCGCTAGATTGTCCTTCTGTACTTATTAAAAAAAAAGGAACAGGGCTGCATTCTCAGACTCTTCTCTCTATTCTTAAGATTATTGTAAGTGATTTCTAGTAGCTTGTGATCTATTACAAAATTTACCCCAGTTAATGAATAAGTTATCTAATTTCAGACTGAAGTGAATTCAAGCAACAAAGGTCTGTGACAAATATTCAGTTACCAACAGGTGTAAGACATCACTATGAACTGAAAACAAGACATTGCAATTCCTGAACTGATGATATAGTTTGAAAAACTGCCATGTTAAAAGTTGTAGGTCACAATACTGAAATGTTAAATACTTTTCATTTTAGTCCTTCAACTAATGAACTATACAGTTGTAACAGTCCATGTTCATCCTGATGTGAAGTTTTGCAGTATTTGTGAAGTCATCATTCAGAGTGTGAAAAGTCACTTGGTCTTGCATCAAACATTTGTCAGGTGTTTCTTCCAAGAAACAGTGTAAAAATTCTTTCATTTGGCTTACAAGAATAAATATTTAAAATTGCTGTTATGAAGGAACAGTTGCCAGATTAAAAGCATATCCAAATTCTACTTTTGACTAATAGTCTTATCTGTAACTATTAGCGTAATCATTTTAGGGGCCCTGATTATGAAACATATAACATATTAATGCTATTGTATATTTCCGTGCCAATGTAGACAGTGTGCAAAATTACCTTTTCTGACAACATTGTGCAATGTCCATGGCATAATTAATCTGCTAAAGTACCACAGATGTAGTTATGGATTTATACATAAATGTGCTAAAATATTACCAAGTTGAAGATGTTAAACAAAGTACATGAAGAATAATCTAGCAAACAGTGCAAACCACATACATTTTTGTAGCGTTTCCCCTCAAGTTATGGTCAAATGCTAAAGACTGACAGCATTTGTGTGTCAGGGTTATACAAACTCTTGTAGGTTTGAATTGTAAACATGAACAAGAGTTCTGTGCTCTGGGCCCTGTGTTGGCGAATGATACACAAAATAAACTTCAGATGGATTTGACAATGCCATAATTTTCTTTTCTTTTCTTTCTAGAAAAAGGAAAAACATTTTTTTTTAATTGGACTTCTTCCTCCCATGTTATACATGGTACTTCTCTTCTGACCGATATGGTCAAAAGAAATTGTTTCCGCCACGGTCAGGAAATTCTTCTATCTGACCTGGTTAATTTCAAAGGAAATTATCTTAAACATCCACTGAAATCATCCTACCACTGTGCTCTCTTTTTATCAGACCCACCATTAAATACAATGCCCCCATTGGTTTGTGCAAATCCAAGCATATCACTCAACTGAAAATACCCTAAAGATTTATAACCAAGAAAATTAAAGGTCTTACATCCTTCAGCTATTGTGCTAAATTAGTCTTTTTACTCAGCAGCCTAACAGTTGCTCCAAGGTAGCCCATGTCTTGCATTTTGAACCATGAAAGACCAAGTCCCATATGACCATCTATTTCTTCACAAAACTGGTGGTTCTGCACATACCCACACTAGGGCCCTAAATCAGCACCAACAAATAAACAAGAGACACTGAAAAGATAGGTGCTTCACTCAATGCATTCTCAGCCTAGAAATAAGTTATCACTACAGATCAAGGAAAGCACTACTTTGTCTACCTTTAAGTCTAGCCTTGATGCTTGGATGGGTCAAGACAAATTTATACTAGGGTTATCATGTACAGCCCTCCTTGCTTTGGGAGGTGAGTATTATTAAGAAGTTGAAATGTGTGAGAAGAACTTTTAAGTGTGTCAACTTTAAAGTTTACATGGCTTGGCATTTTACAGTAACTGTGATTACATGCCAAATATTCTTCCTATATTCCTGATTTCTATGACATTAATGGACTGAGCAGTGCTGAATCCAGTGCCAGGGAACCTAGGCAACTGCCTATGACCAGGTGCTGTCTGGGGGGCCCAGCAACAACATTAATTTTAAAAAATAAATGTTTTTCCAGCTTTGCTCGGCATCCACATGAAACAAGTTGCAACTTTAAGATTTCCTCCTTCTTGGCATGCTTTCAGGCAATGAGAAGGGAACAACACACTTTCAGCCAATACTGCTGCAGTTTTCTCACTACTGTGTGGGATTCTATCATGCATGGACTGAACAGCAACAACAGGTGATTCATGTAGCAGAAAAGTACAGTGGGGAAATTCCATAACAGTAGCAGGTGTGTGTACACAGACATATCCATCTTAAGCAGATACTGTGAAGATAGCAGCAGACATTGTTTATTGCCAAGACAACTATAGAGCAAAATTCCGTAATGAAAATGGACTTGAATAGTAGCAGGTGAGATTATGAACAGATGAAAAAGCAGGTATTGCAGCAGAAGATGTGTGTGTGTGTGTGTGTGTGTGTGTGTGTGTGTGTGTGTGTGTGTGTGTGTGTATATATATATATATATATATATATATATATTATTGGTCTACTTCAAACCATCAAAACCCCACATAATCGAAGAATGGAATCGTTGAGATGAGAATATCAAAAACCCATTTCAGTGAACCACCGCAACAATGAAGATCTTCCCAGGGTAAGTAACCACTTATCTAAAAAGAAACAACACTTAAACCACACCATCCCTAACCCACTCAAGTGGGGGACTATGCCCCCCCAACTAAATATACCAACTCCGAGATTGCACTATAGTTGGGAAAAGGGCAAAGTTCACCATCTTGTACAACAGGTTACCTACGCTAGCAAGATCTTCCTTGCTGCATTGGTTCGGTGAAATGGGATTTTGACAATCTGAAGGAGACCTAACTATCTATCTATATATATATATATATATATGTATATATATATATATATATTATTTATATACACACAGACACACAGACACACACACACAGACACACACACACAAAGAGAGAGAATACCTTAAATTCTTACTGGACCCAAGATCACAATTACAGTCCTCAGTACACTATATCTATCTATCTATCTATCTATCTATCTATCTATCTATCTATCTATCTAACGACATCTACATATATCTATACAGATGAATTAGATAAATATCTTGAAAACTTCAGAATGCTTCGCAACTGTACTTGTTTGCTATTTGTATTTTTTGGCTTTTCCCGGTTAGGGGTTGCAACAGCTGAACTCCAGTCCACTAATGATTGGCAGTAGATTTTTATGTTGCCGAGTTGCCAGCCCGACACCCAACCCTCAACGAAGGCAAGCCCATTCACGCATGTCTTTCGGAGGCCACTCGACCACGGGGAGGACATGCAGACTCCACACAGAAAGCACTCCAGCCGAGAATCGAACAAGAGAACCTTTTGCTGTGAGGCAACAACGCTACCGCTGCACCACCATAGCTAAAAAGTAAATTAATGAAGACAAAAAAACTATACTATAACAACATACAGAACGAAAGTAAACATAACCCTAAAAAATTATGGACAGCCATTAAAGAAATCTTGCATCCTGGCCATAAATGTAATCCTAATCCCTCTCCCAATAACTCATAACTCAACACACTATATAATTCAGCTGTTATTTCATAGACAGTATAGCATGTCCAACCAAGGATTCCCCAACATGTAATCCTAACCCTGCCCAACAGTCATGTATCACCACATTCACTTTCACCTTCAAATCTGTGCCCACATCCTATATAAAACTATTCTTAAACAATCTCAAACCATGCTCTACTTCAGCTGATGACCTTCCAAGTTTTTGTTTGTTTTTGGGCTTTTCCCTGTTAGGAGTCGCCACAGCGGAACTCCAGTCCGCTAATGATTGGCAGTTGATTTTTACGGTGCCGAGTTGCTAGCCCGACAGCCAATCTTCAAGGAAGGCACACCCATTCATGCACACACCTACCTGCATGTCTTTAGACATCACTCAACTGCGGGGAGGACATGCAGACTCCACACAGAAAGTGCTCTAGCCAAGAATCGAACAGGAGAACCTCTTACTGTAAGGTGGCAATGCTAACCGCTGCACCAAATGAATACCTTAAAATAGCAGCCAATAGAATTGCCTACCATGTCTCTATCCTTATAAATAGGTCAGTCCAGGAATCCCACATTCCCTCTCACTGAAAACGTTGCATATTATCCCTCAGCACAAAGGAGGAAATTCAACAGACCTTTCTACCTTTAGACTTATAACATCCTTATCCCCCCTCTCCAAAATACTTGAAAAATGTATTCAAAAACAATTGCTAAACTATTTCCTGCAGGAAGAACTCCTATCCCCCATACAACATGGTCTATGTCCTTCCCATAGTACTAACACTGCACTTCTAACTTATACAAATACTGTCAATAAAGTTAGAGATAATGTCAAACTAGGCGCCTCTTTATTGCTAGACTTGTCTAAAGCCTTTGACACATTTTGTCACAGCAAACTTCTACTTCAAATGTTCTCATTAGGTCTCTCTCAGCCTGCCCTTCTATGGTTCAAAAGCTACCTATCCAATAGGTATCAGTCAGTAAAATGGCACTCCACCCTCTATCCATACCTCCCAGTCACCACTGGTGTACTATAAGGTTCTATACTTGGTCCCCTCCTCTTTAACATTCTCACCAACACCCTCTACATGTCCACATAACAGTCCTTCCTAATACAGTACACAGATGACTCCACTCTCATTTGCACATCTGACAACATGGCACACCTCAAAAAAGTTAGTCAGGAAGCTTTAACAGCAACTGAAACAAGGCTCAGTAACTCACAACTCATGCTCAACCCTAAAAAAAAAAAAAAAACTACTTTTGTCCTCAAATTCCTCTCCCATGAAAAAAAAAAAGTTAAAGTCCTCTCTCGATAATACAACCACTGAAGTCACGTCTCATAGCAAATTATTAGGGATGATAGTGGATGATAATCTTAAATTTGACTTGCATATACAAGATTGTGTAAGAAAAACTCATCAAAAACTAGGGATAAAGAGCCAAAAATGTCCTTAACGACACAACTGAAGCCACACTTGCCACTATGCATCTCCTCCCCACACTTCTTTATGGTGCTCCCATCCTTACTAGCCTTCAGGCAATACAAAAATCAAAACTTGTACAATGCTATAACAAAGTTGCTAAATTTGCAACAAATACCCCTTTCAGAACTCATCACTGTAAAGCACTAAAAAAACCTAAATTGGTTAGAACTACCCTAACAACTAACACATAAACAGCTTCTTACCAACTATAAAATTATCCTTAATCCATTTGCTTGTCCAGCACTAAATAACATTCTACACAATTATGTTCCTAATCAGTCATTACAATCCAATGATCAAAAACTCCTGTCTGTCCACAAATCTATCAAATCTGGTGGGCCTTGTCTGTACTAGTACCATAAGGCCTGAATCTTCTTACCTCTGTCCATCAGGTCAATTTCCTCCCTCCTTCTTCAAAACCATTCTTAATGACTTCCTAGCCAAAAGCTTTTTCTGTCTTGCTCAACATCAAGATACACTATATCCTTAAATGTGAACAAATACCTATTTGTACCTTAGATCTCCTTACTCTCCCTTCTTCACTCATTTCCTTACTTCTTTCAGTTTCTTTTCCCAGGCTTTCTCTCTAAATATAGCAAGTCTGCTTTTCTCACACTTCATATTGCAATTCCTGTTTGTATTATGCTAACTTACCTTTAATTTCTCTATAAATTGCCTACAATTCCTCTACCTATTAAAACCTTTGTCATAGAACTTGTATCTATTCTTAACCAATGTTTTCACATTCTTTCTAATTTGGTATAATTATTTAAATCATATTTGTTTTTTTGCATAACTTTTAAAGACTAAAATTATTGTTCTGAAAATGTGTAATACTTTGGAGCTTTTCTGGCATTATTGTATTGTAGTACCCCACACTGTCAAACTGTGAAGAAGAAGGCGTGGCCTCTGTGATTGACATGCCAAATGTACATGATGTCATATACAAATGGAACATGACTGACTGATATACAGATTTGCAAGTGATATCATGCATGCATTAGATGCTGACAATTGAATGTTGAATGTTTCCAGTGAAACACGCATTCATTGACTTTCATTCAGTGAAAATCGCTTCCGTGATTTGCTGAATACATCCAGGGCAAAGACGTAGTTGGCCAAGTACATAATTTTGCCCTTTTCTTCACTGTAGTGTGATCTCAGAGTTGATATATATAGTTGGGGGATGGGGTGATTTAGCTAGATGTGGGTCCACTGTGTTGCAGGGTACATATTTCTTTGTCCTGGAAGTATTCAATGAATTGTGTAAGTGATATTCACTGAATGATGGTCACTGAATGGGCGTTCACCGGAAAGTGGTTTTGGCAAACTAATATAGACCCAAATTTTATATGTTTATATTGAGTATGGTTGACCCTCATTGTACACAGCATCTTTGGAATGTTTTACCTGAGTGTTATACCTTTAAGACCCAATTACAGGTATTTTATGGTAGGGGAGAATCATTTAAAACAGCATTTGATGTGTGCAGTCTAGATTCTGATGGTCTGTTGCACACAGATGAAAAACTGTACTGTGCATTACACAAGCTTAAATAAATTTGTGGTATCTACCTTCACCAGCAGTGCCTATTTTTGGATCTGTTTTGCAGCTAGTGTTTTGTTGGTATTTGTTTGGATTTCTAGTTGATTTTCTCCAAGTTGTCGTACTAATTTCAGAAAGCTCACCGAAATGAAAGTGCTGTGATGTTGCCACCCACTGAAGGCAAAAATGAAGAAGGTTCTGAGCTGTGCCCTGGAAATCATACGAACACATTGGACATTGATTCTGACAAGGAGAATGAGGATACTTTGCCGTGATTCACCCACCCCTCTATTTTTTTTTCTTAACTTGCTAGTTAAAATGTATTTTTACTGTTGTAAAAGTTGGTTAACTCACTAGACAAAGGAGTTATGGTGTAAATTTATTTCAGTAGCAAATTAGCAGCAATATTGCTGATCCTTTAAAATTAATGTAGTTATCCTAGAATCATAGGAAATTATTAGGATAACAGCCCTAGGGCTCTTACAAGCCTAGCCAAGTTCTTACCCTTATTTCTATGATCAGCACCTACTAGCCCTGTTCAAGAGGGACACAGGTGAAACTCCCAGGGTGAATTTACAGTCACCTATCCAATCGTTCAGATTGCGTTTGAAGAGGGCCACAGTGGTACACTGTCTGACATGAAGTGGGAGTCTGCTCCAAAGGCGTGGTAACCTCTGGGAGACAAATCTCTCCCTCCAGCAAGTTTTATTAATGTCACATACCAGGTTAAGGTCTTCAGAGTGAGTAACCCGTGTACCATTTGACTTACACATATGCAGCATTTCCAATAAAGCAAGACCAAGAATGTTTTGTATTCAAGGCAGAGATCACCTCTGAGTAGTCTGTATGAAACAGAATAAAGTGACAGTGATTTCAGATGATCCCCATAGGACAGATGCTGAAGACCTTGAATTTTCCTTGTGAGGAACCTTTGTGGTCTCTCCAATTGCTGCAGGCGCTTGGAAAGGTACATGCCAAAAGGGGCATTGTACTCAGTTATTGGCTGATGAGGGAAGGGTACAGGAGGTTATAACTTCTTTTTTTCTGGAGGCAATGCCCTTACTTATGAGATTAGCAATACAGTATGCCCTTCTTACCACTGTGGAGACATGGTTGTCAAAGGTAAGGTTACTGTCAACCTGTATGCCCAGGTCTCTCACCATTGAGTACATACTTAAGGTGCTGCTACTGATGTGGTAGTTAGCAGAAATGTCACTTTTACCAAAATTAATGATAATACAGTTTTTTCCATTGAGGTTAAGGCTATGACTTTGGCAGCAATCATTTGTTTGTGTATGACCCTCTTGTAGGATGTTGACATAATTTGGGGAATCTATGACCGTGCCCAGTTTGCAGTCATCAGCAAACTTTGTCAGCCACAGACCTTTAGTTTTTGCTTGTACTTTGCAGAAATAGATTCCAAACAGTAGAGGTCCCAGGACCGATCGATGTGGAACACCACTGGTTACAGGTCTGCTGTTGGAGGTTGATTTCCCTATTTTGACTATATGAGTTCCATCAGTGAGCCAGTTAGTGACCCATCTAAAGATATAAGGGTTGATGCCTAGCTGGGTGGGTTTGTCAATGATGCCTGAGCGGGGGATAGTGCAAAATGCTGTGGCCAAGTCCAGGTCGGCTGTATGCACAGATTTCCCTTCATCCAAGGCCTTCGTGAATGTCTCAAAGAAGTAAACGAGGTGTCAGGCATGATCTACCTTTGACAAATCCAAACTGAGTAGGGTCAAGTGTTTGGGGAGTACCTACATCTTTGTTGATAAGGTCCATGATGATTCGCTCTATGGTCTTACAGATTAGGCTAGTCAGGCTAATACATCTATAGTTCCTGGGGTCAGTGGAAGCAGCACCTTTGTACAAGGGAATAACAGTGGGTGTTTTCCATTCAGCCAGTGTGAAGCTGGTGCTTAGACAATGATTGAAGACAGTACCCAATGGTGTTGCTAATTCATGTTGGAGCCCATGTAGGACGCAGCCTGAGAGGTTATCAGGTCCCTCAGATGCTGTGTTTTTGGCCTTAGAGAGGGCATTTATGACCTGCTCTTTAGAGATACAAAGTAGGGGACAGGTGGTAGGGATGTCATGGAGTACGTGTGATGGGGACAGAGAATGAAGTTTTCATAGAACCTGTTGGCCAACAGGTTAGCTATGTCCACAGGCTCAGTATATGTGGTATCCATTAACTAGCAGTTTGGCACAAATCTGAGCTTTTCCTTTTAGGTTATGGATGTAACTACAAAATGACTTGTGGTAGGAAGCTAATTTGGACTCGTAGTTTTCTTTGGAGGACTTCACAAGAAGTCTTATTTGCTTGTTTAAGCTGAGGAGAGAGTGTTTCCAGTTCAGGAGGGCTTGCTCCCTCTTACTCTTAGACAGCAATTTCTTCCTCTTATTGTAAAGCCTGTTAATAGCATTTGTCCACCAAGTAGGTTTGCTCTTCCTTGAGGAGCTTGGTTTGGTCCTATCAGGTACGGCAGAGTCAATGAGGTATACAGGTGTTCATAAAAAGCATTGGTGTAGAGTTCAGCATAGTTGCCAGTTCCATCTGGGGGAGAAGGTGCAGTGAAGCTATTTATACCATCCCGTAAAAGTTTATAATCTGCTTTGGAGAAGTTTTTTAGTTTAGTTGCTGCTGGGGGGAGGTCATGTGTGATAGTTACTTTGAATGAGACCAATTTGTGGTCAGATCTCACCAGGGAGAACCTCATAGTGGGGATGCTACAGTGGTCTGCCATATTGGTAAGCACCAGATCCAGGATGTTGGCACCCCTCATGGGGGTTTCAACCAGCTGGTCCAGGGTACTGGATTTAGCAAAGTTGCAGAACCTTTGGACAAGTCAATGGATGGGTAGTTAAAGTTGCACAAAACCATGGTGTTTGGATGTATCTTGATAGGCTCAATTAGAGCCAAATAGGCAGAGTGGGTGTCCTAATTCATAAAGGGGGTCCTGTAGCTGGCAATGACGTGAATAGGTGTCCTACCAACAGTTAATTGCACATGAAGTGTCTCCAGGGAATCATACTGTTTAACCAATCTGGAGGTGTATTTATCTTTAATGAATATTGATAAACCGCCTCCTTTAGTTTTCATGCCTGCAGCTTGAGATCTGAACGTGTGGAAAGAGGTGTAACCCGGTATAGCTGGGGTGCTCTCCACAGCTTGAACTAGTTCTCCGTGACTGCACAAGTGTCTGTGTTTTCCAAGGTGAGGACTGCTTCCAGTGAGTGCAGTTTCATGTTGAGATGCCTAAAGTTTAGCAGCATAACCTTGAGGTTGTTTTATAGTGCTGTTCCTTCAGTAGTCCATTACCAGTTATAGTGCTGTTCCTTTAAAATTAATTTAAAAATTTGATTTTAAGAGACTTAATTTTAAAACTTGAACATTTGACATGCAAATACATGATGAATATTCATTAGGCTGGTGAGGAGTGTCCCATGAATATTCATTATGTATTTGTACATGTCTTTGGGGATGTGGGAGGAAACCGGAGCACCCAGAGGAAACCCACATGACCACAGGGAGTCTTCATGTCCTCCCTGTGGTAATGTGGGTTTCCTCCAGGTGCTCTGGTTTCCTCCCACATCCCCAAAGACATGCTGCAAGTGGATTGAACACGCTAAAATTGGCCCTAGGCATGAGTGCGTGAGTGTGTGCCTTCTATGGAAGGTTGGGCACCGGGCTGGCAACCCAACACTGTAAAACTCCACTGCCAATCATGAGCAGACAAGGTGATCCGCTGTGGCGACCCCTAACCGGGAAAAGCCAAAAGAAAGATCTCAGAATTGGTATATATAAGTTCAAAGGGTGCAGGAGGAGGCTTGTCCCCACTGCAAAAAGAAGTTTTAAGGAGAAGAGCAATTTTTGAGATTCGCTCTTTTCTGGGTTTTCAGTCTTTTTCTTTTTGGCTTTGCAGAACTCGGTGTTTTGAATGCCAACATTTCAATAGAGAATTTAAGATATTATAGTATCCTTTTTCCTAGCCTACAGATATGTACTCTAGTTCAGCTGCTATATATATTTTTTGTTGTTGTTGTTTGTTTTGCTTCTTTACAGCTATTTTTTTCAGAAAAATACACATTTATTTTTTAATTTACAATTTTAAACGTACAACTTATAGCACCTGAATTAGCGAGTTACTGCGCTCACATGAGAGCAACTTCACAGCTTCTTGACTCTTCTGTTTCAGACCCTCGGGGAACTCATCTCTGGGAATTTATCAGAGATATTCTTTTAAATCCAGAAAAGAATCCTGGCTTGATTAAATGGGAAGACAGGTCTGAAGGAGTGTTTCGGTTTCTAAAATCTGAAGCAGTGGCTCAGCTCTGGGGAAAGAAGAAAAATAACAGCAGTATGACATATGAAAAGCTTAGCCGTGCAATGAGGTGAGAAAAGCAAAGAATTTAACTTACTGTAAATAAAATATCATAGCCTGAGAAAAATGATGTACGTGTACATTTTATGGATCTTGAAAATAACATAATAGTTATAATGCCCCATTTCTGCTGTACACGTGTATCTTACTGCTGTGCAAATCTGAGAGGTCAACGAGAAGATGGTTGGACAAGTTTCAGCAGGGAGAAGGGCAGAATTATTTCCTGGCCACTGAAATGAATAGGTACAAGGAGTTTTATCTAATAATAATGAATGGGAAACAGGAAATGGGCAAAAATACATTAATTACTGTCAGGAGCAGAGTTTAGTTGGCTGCTAGACACTGATGTCTTCATGCAGCTAATGCTATAGCTAGGAAAGATGCAGCTATGGGCATTATTCTGTAGTAGCTCTGAGATTCCATTATATATATATATATATATATATATATATATATATATATATATATATATATATATATGGGTTCCATACACTAGATCGAATTTTCACTAATTCGAAATAGTGCATGGAATGCTCACTGCAGCAAAAGTGCACTTAATCGAAAGTGCACTTATGCGAAGTTCAGTACAACGAACGGGTGTTGTACTGAACTTCCGTGCAGAAGTCACGGACCTTAGGGTTAGGGCACGGGTCATAGTAAGGGGATAGCCCGTCGGGCTATCCCCTTACCATGACCCGTGCCCTAACC